>NC_057406.1:50573201-50843683 GCF_019320065.1 Cervus canadensis
TACTAAAATTAGAACACACACAGGCTTTTAGCTCCAAAGACATGGGTTGGAATCCTCTCTCTTCCACTGACCAACCAGAGCACTCTGGGACCAACAGCTTAACCTTCTTAATTTCCTCATTTGTGAAATCAGGCTAATGTATAATCATACCAAGCCCTATAAAAACAGTATTCAGATGATGAAAGTAAGACAGAGAGAAAATATTTTAAATATAATATTAAGAAAAGCATACAAAATGATGGAAATACTAAAAATACCCAGAAAAGATTTCTTGGCCGACAGTAAAGATCTCGCAGGAGTATTAACTTGCTCCCAGATGCTGGGATCTGAGATACCAATTGTTGCAAAAGAGTCACAGAATACATAAGAGCACACAAATAACCTACTGAAAGATGGATGTCTTAAAACAGCAAAGAATGTCAAGGATCTGACTCTTTCTCCAGCCACGTGACAGCAAATTAAGGTGGGACTAGGGTTGCCATTCCACAAAGGGTTGGCCAAAGTCTTAAAATTTTAAAGATAAGGATTAAATTAGGTTTTACAATAATACACAAAGTTCCATGTGTGCCTTCAAATAAACATCACGTATCTAAAACTGGGAACAAAAACTCCATGCAGAACAATTACTCTCTTGTAAGCAACTTAATGAAATTAGCGGAATGGATGTTGCATTATCTCAGTGAAAAGGCTGTCCTGGGCAGGCTCTTGGTGACTTGGCATCTTAAGCGCTGTGTGGCCACTGATGACCCTTAGGATGAAATTCTTTTAATTCAGAGAATTCAGATTTTCCCAGAACCTCACCTGAAACAGTGTGGGGGAAGAACCAGAATTATCAGTAAGTGTGATTAGAGGAAGCCTTGATGAAGAGCAAGACTGAACTGTTATATATCTTTGTATGGACCACAGTACTATCTTTCTTAAAAAAATTTTTTTTGGATCTACCATATATTAAAAGCCCCTATAAAGTCGTGTCTGACTCTTTGTGACCCCATGGACTGTAGCACACCAGGCTCCTCTGTCCATGGGATTCTCCAGGCAAGAATACTGGAGTGGGTTGCCATGCCCTTCTCCAGGGGATCTTCCCAACCCAGAGATTCAACCCATGTCTCATGTCTCCTGCACCGCAGGAGGTTCTTTACCACTAGTACCACTTGGTTAGTATACTGTCCTAAGCATTATAATAAGCACTTGATTTGGATCATCTCATTTAATTTTGATAACTGTCTAGAAAGTAGGTTTTCTCCGAGTGCCGTTTTTATTGATGACAAGAGGAAGGCTTAGAAAAGTGACATAACTCATCCAGAGCTGCAAGGTTCGCAGTGGAGCCCATGTCACTGTATGCCAGCACTCTGTCCCTGAATCACAACTTCCTATGGGCTCTACTTTCTGCCTCCAACCCTGCCAGAGACACACAAACCAGTCTCTGATGTCAGTCTTCCTCCTAGGAGAGAACACTAAGCCCTCAGTTCTTCCCAGTTTCCTTGAAAGGACAAGAAATTTCTATTTCTAGTTCACTTGGCAACATTTTCCTTTCTGTTGGCCTCCAGGAAACAGAACATTTCAACAGATGTCACCTATGACTAGTGCGATTCAGATGTGAATGTATGAAACTCTGTCAGCCACCACCTTCCCACTTCCCCCCAGTCCAGTCTGACCTTCTCCAGAAACGGCTCTCAGGGTCAGGCCTTTCTTTGGTTCCCACTGACAACAGTCCAGCCCTTAGTGACTGGCAGTGATTGGATGCTCCTAGCAGAATTTAGGGCTTCCCTGAAGGCTCAGACAGTAAAGAATCTGCCTGCAATGTGGGAGACCAAGGTTCGATGCCTCAGTTGGGAAGATCCCCTAAAGGAAGGCATGGCAACCCACTCCAGTATTCTTGTCTGGAGAATCCCCATGAACAGAGGAGCCAGGTGGGCTATAGTTCATGGGGTCGCAAGGAGTAAGACATGACTTGGCAACTGAACAACAACATAGCCAACAGTATACAATACCTCTTTTGAATTTTCAAAAATCTCCTTGGTGCCTCATCTCCTGAGATTCACCCTCAGGAAACTCCTCTCCAGAAAACTGACTTCCTCCTTGCTCTTTCAACACCTCACTACAGGAAACGCACTGCATCCCACCCTCTTCCCCTTTCAAATCCATTGCCCTTCCTCAGAAGCCCCACGGGTAGTATTTCTCTCAGAAAACTCCTATACTCCTCATCCAAGGTGAATAACCCCTCCTCAGTCTAGGTATTCCTTTTGTCTCCTGATGCCCTCATGGGACTTGAGAATAACTGAGTCACAGAGACAGGCTTGTCCAAATCTCATTTTGGGGAAACTATGGGCCAAAGAACGTGACTCAGCTGAGAGCACACAGGAAATGCATGGCAGTTAAGAGCTCAGGCTCCTGCTGTGGGAACAGCACGGAGGTTCCGCACAAAACTAAACACAGAATCACCATATGATCCAGCACTCCCACTCCTAGACATACATCTGGACAAAACTATATTTCAAAAAAACACATGCACCCCAATATTCATCGCAGCACTATTCACAATAGCTAAGACCTGGAAACAACCGATAGGTCCATCTGACAGATGAATGGATAAAGATGTAGTACATATATATACCAGAATATATACATATTGCAATATATATATATTGCCGGGAGAAATATCAATAACCCCAAATATGCAGATGACACCACCCTTATTATTTTGAAATGAGGAAACAGACTCAGCAAGATTAAGTGGCTTGTCCAAGGACATTCAGCTAATGAGTGGCAGAGCCTGTAAGTGAACCCAGGTCCAATTACTTCAAAATCCTTAATCTAAATCCCAGTGACCCAACTGGAACAATAGCTCCCCTCTTCAAAGCTTGAGGGACCTGAACTGAAAGGAAGCTCATGGAATTTTGTGAAATGATGTTTCTTGGATGGATTCTGATTCCAATACTGTTCTGCGGACCAGCATGGGATCTTGGGCAAACCTTATCCAGAATGTGTTTAAACTGGCTCATAATCTGTAATTATTTGCTTCAAATAGATATCTGAGTTGACTTAAAAACACATGTACACTCAGGATGCATAAAGGTACAGAAAATTAGTTTAAAAACTAGAAAAGGGGAAAGAAAGCAGGGAGAAAAAAATCTTTACTAGCAACCAAGAAGAAAAGAATTTTGATCACTGAGAATTGCACAACTAACCTCATCTCACATGCTAAACAAGTAATACTCAAAATTCTCCAAGCAGGGCTTCAACAGTACGTGAACCATGAACTTCCAGATGTTCAAGTTGGATTTACAAAAGGCAGAGGAACCAGAGATCAAATTGCCAACATCTGTTGGATCATCAAAAAAGCAAGAGAATTTCAGAAAAAAATCTACTCCTGCTTTATTGACTATGCCAAAGCCTTTGACTGAGTGGATCACAACAAACTGTGGAAAATTCTTCAAGAGATGGGAATACCAGACCACCTGACCTGCCTCCTGAGAAATCTGTTTGCAGGTCAGGAAGCAACAGTTAGAACTGGACATGGAACAACAGACTGGTTCCAAATCGGGAAAGGAGTATGTCAAGGCTGTATACTGTCACCCTGCTTATTTAACTTATATGCAGAGTACATCATGAGAAATGCTAGGCTAGATGAAGCACAAGCTGGAATCAAGATTGCTGGGGGAAATAGCAATAACCTCAGATATGTAGATGACACCACCCTTATGGCAGAAAGTGAAAAAGAACTAAAGAGCCTCTTAATGAAAGTGAAAGAGGGGAGTGAAAAAGTTGGGTTAAAGCTCAACATTCAGAAAACTAAGATCATGGCATCTGGTCCCATCACTTCATGGCAAATAGATCGGGAAACAGTGGGAACAGTGGCTGACTTTATTTTTTTGGGCTCCAAATTCACTACAGATGGTGACTGCAGCCTTGAAATTAAAAGACACTTGCTCCTTGGAAGAAAAGCTATGACCAACCTAGACAGCATATTAAAAAGCAGAGACATTACTTTGTCAACAAAGGTCCATCTAGCCAAAGCTATGGTTTTTCCAGTAGTCATGTATGGATGTGAGAGTTGAACTATAAAGAAAGCTGAGTGCTGAAGAACTGATGCTTTTGAACTGTGGTGTTGGAGAAGACTCTTAAGAGTCCATTGGACTACAAGGAGATCCAACCAGTCCATCCTAAAGGAAATCAGTCCTGAATATTCACTGGAAGGACTGATGCTGAAGCTGAAACTCCAATCTTTTGGCCACCTGATGCGAAGAACTGACCCTGATGCTGGGAAAGATTGAAGGCAGGAGGAGAAGGGGACAACAGAGGATGAAATGGTTGGATGGCATCACCAACTCGATGGACATGAATTTGAGTAGGCTCTAGGAGTTGGTGATGGACAGGGAAGCCTGGCATGCAACAGTCCACGGTAGCACGTGTCAAAGAGTTAGACAAGACTGAGTGATTGAACTGAACTGAGAAATACACTTAACAACAGAAATAAGTTCCCTTTGCTTTAGTCTAACAAATACATTCTATTGTTAATATATTTGGAAAAAGAGCAGTTTTCATAACTACAAGCAATTAATCTACAGTGAAGATATTCCAGGGGCACTCACTGCCGACCTTAGTGCTTTGGGGGGTCATGGGCAGAGGTCTGTTTTCACATGTGTGATTATACTAACACACATCTACAATGTAAGACACCCAGAAACAAGAGCAGACATCCTGCTGTGGATACACCAAGCCTGTATATTGCAGAATTTATCTACAGGAGGAAGCAGTGTGGTTGGAGGAGTGCACAGGGTGTTGGAGTCAGACCTGGGTTTAAACACTGACTCTGTACCATTTACAGCTATGATTTCTGATTCCTTCATCTTTTAATCCATTGCCCCATTCTATTTTTCTTCACAGCACTTATCCTCCACATGAAATTATATGTTCATTTGGTTAAATGTTATAGACTTGTCTCCTCCACAAGAATTTAAGTTTCACCAGGGCAGACTTTATACCAGCTAGCTGTGCCTAGCTCAGAGTAGGTGCTCAATAAGTCTTTGCAGGATTGTTGTGCTTGCATGTGTAGCTCAGCCTTCTATCTGGACTACACCTGAGGCGTTCTGTTTATCTGGATTAGAGCTCAAGAAGGTAATAAATGTGTCTTTTTGTAGATTGTCAGAGCTGGAGTCCTAGAGACTCAAAGGTGTTAGTAGCTCAGTCCTGTTCAACTCTCTGTGACCCGATGGACTGTAACCCACCAGGCTCCTCTGCCCACAGAATTCTCCAGGCAAGAATACTGGAATGGGTAGCCATTCCCTTCTCCAGGGGATCTTCCTGACCCTGGGATCAAACCTGGGTCTCCCACATGGCAGGCAGATTCTTTACCATCTGAGTCACCAGGGAAGCCCTCCTAGAGACTATTCTTTATCCATCTCCCCCACCCCCCCCCCATTTTACAGATCCCAAACTGAGCCTCTTCACCCAGTTAGGGGACTTCTTGATGACACACAGCATTAGCAAACTAAACACAGAGTCCACATCATCTGATCCCGGGTCCATCACCTTTCCACTGAGAAGCTCCACCAGCCACTGGGCTTGACTCAGTGTATGTTCCTCCTGCCAGTATTCTGACACATTTTGTTGAACAAACAAATCATTTCTGGCAAGACACCCCTGGCACTTCTCCCACACTCCGGAAAGCGTGCTAAGAGCTTTAAAGATACTATTTCACTTGATTCTCATACTAACTCTAGGATATAGGTATTTTTATTCCAACCTTTCAAATGAATAGACCTGAGGCTCTGCAAAGTTAAATGGCTTGCTTTCAACACACAGGTGTTACAGGGCACTCTCTAAACCCTCCTCTTTACATGCCCCTCCCCCCCCCACCCCGGTCATCGATAGTGACCATTTGTGGTTCTTAGGCTTCTAAGTGCTCTGTAAATGAAGTTTTCGGATCCCATGGCTCCCTAACCAGATTGCTGCCTGTAACCTCCCACCATGCTTGTGGGGATCCCATGGCCAGCAGCACAGAAGCTAAACAATGGCACAGCTGGGGTCTGTTCTGGGATCTGAAACCCATGGCGTCCCTCTTCAACATGAAGTTCTGTCTCCCAAGTCCTACATACCATTTCCAAAGGAAGTCTTTCTCTTGGGATTAAAAAAAAAAAAAAAAGTCCACTTTTCTGCACTCTCTAGTTATACTAAAACATCAACCATCCTCTGTCCTCCAGCCCCCCTGGTCTTTAAATCATTCTTAATAATCCTACAGATGACAAATCCCCATAGACCCACCTTATCTCCCAGGGCTGGGCTTTAAGTCTGAACCCTAAATTCTGGGAATGTGGCCAGTCAATTAAAGAACTCTGCAGTTGTTCACCTCATGGGACAGCCAACACTTTCTAGAGAAAAGAATGCACCCTGGTCATTATTCCTGCCACATTTAAGGTTCTCTTACATTCCAAGTTCAAGGCTAACTCTTGAGTATTTTCCTCTGTGTTTAATTTTCTCCTTCCCCAGGTGGGAGTAAGTCTGGGACCTCTTCATGACCCATTTTCTCCCAAAGGTGAAAAAAAGGATACAATTTCTTACAATTTTGCCATTTTGATTCCTGGCTGAGAACACTTGTAAAACATCACAGAAGGGCAAATCCAGATGGACCCCAACTCCCATTCCAGATTGTTAAGGACCAATGTACAGAAGAAAAAGAAGGCGACAGAGACTTGTGTAAAGACACACAGCGAGTCCATCCGTGGCAGCTCTGAAAGCCGACCCCCAACTCCTGGAGCTCATTCCCTGAAAGTCACCCAAGAGAGATGTCCTCTCCTTGGGAAACGTGGTGAGCACATGTGTTATCTGTCAACTTCCTAAACGTTTCCATCCTCTTCAAATGAACTCTCAATGTCCTGGTGAGCTGATGGGAGTTGGAAACACCAACACTGCTCAGACCTCTTTCCACGGCGGGGGGGTGGGGGGCAAACTCTCCTCCCTGTGCAGCTAAGCCCCCCCAGGCTCACCTGTCCAAAGTCGCTGAGTTTCCTGCCCAAGGCTCCGGTCTCCAGGACCAGAGCTGACATGCTGGCTCGTAGCGCGGGCCTTCTCTACAGTTACCGGCCGTCAGCCGCAGGGAGATTCGCAAACAGCGGAAACAGCACGTAGAGCTGAGGTTTTAAACCTGGCTTTAGGGAGGAGCGCCTCCAAGAAGCCTCCTGCCGCGCACCCGCCGCAGGAACGCCCCCCGATGGGCGTTGTCCTGACGCTGCAGGGCTCTGGGTCGGGACCTGGACTACCCAGACCGGAGGGCAGGCGGAGCGGCCGGGGAGGGTGTGGCGGCTGCCCAGAGGCCGAACTTGGCTGCCCTCCTGGCATGTTGGAAGGCCAGCGAGGGAGGGCAGGACCACCTGTGCCCTGGCGATTAGACAGGTTGGGCATTTCCAGGACTCTCCAAAGCCTGGGCACAGATTCTCTACCACTGGAGTAAATCTGTGGCTGCCTGATGAAAACAATTATAAGAAGCAGAGTTAAGATCTTAGAGCAACCCACTCCAGTACTCTTGCCTAGAAAACCCCATGGACGGAGGAGCTTGGTGCAGGCAAAGAGTTGGGCACAACTGAGCGACTTCACTTTCCTTTCTATTAACCACCAAAGAAACGACCTTTTGGGGTCTGACTTGAGAAAACTAAACAGGTGACGCTGTGAATACTGGGCACTGTTGCTAAGGAGCAGAGGTGGGCGCACGGCCTGGGCTGAAATGCAGCCCGCGTGTCACTGAGCTGTTTGCAGCGCCGCTGGGAGCACGCAGAAGCGGATGGTGGCAGCACCTTACCAGGACGTTGTGGTAAGGCTGTGGGTAAGAGAAAGCATGAGGTGACACCTTTGACATTAAGCAGAATTTTTGCCCTCTGAGCCACCCTCCCTCCCTCCCAGGTGGCGCTGCTAGTGGTAAAGAACCCGCCTCCCAGTGCAGGAGGCATAAGAGAATGGGTTCGATCCCTGGGTTAGGAAGATCCCCAGGAGGAGGGCATGGCAACCCACTACACTATTCTTGTATCCTCTGTCCGTGGGATAGGAGAATTCCTGGAGAATCCCATGGACAGAGGAGCCTGGCGAGCTAGGATTCACAAGGTTGCAGAATCCGAAAGGACTGAAGCGAGGTAACAGAGTTCTTGCCATATAGGTCAGCACCCAGTAACTGGGAGATACTGCTTAAAAGTGCACCATAGAAGTGCTTCCTGCGGACTTTTCTTGTGGGCCAGGTGGTGACGGGGATGCAGGGGGGGGGCCTGCCTTCATTCTGGAAGACAGACAGCAAACATATAAGTAAGTTTAAGCAGAGTTAAGCCTTCTGAAGAAAATAAAATAGGGGGACGGGCTAATCTGCAGGAAGATGTCATTCACCTCCACTTTTTCAGCTCTGACACTGAGATGAGACACTCATTCCCAGCAGGCAAAACTAATTTATAAGAACACTGCAAAGACAGAAGTTCAGAAAAGATGTGAAACAAATCAAGATCGTCAAGGCCTTGAGTCTCTGCCTAATATTTAGCCAGGAGAGTGTAATGGGCTAAGAGAAAACAAGTCAAGAAGCCAATAATAGAGGCTGCTAGAAATCCACCCATTCTCCTCCCACGATTCTTTGACGGAGTGACCAGGCACATGCCAAAAGATTAAAAAATAAATAAAAAAGTCTCAGATTTGGGATTCAAAACAAGCAGATTGACTCCTGATTCCACCACTAACTTTGGTCAAGTCCTTGCCTCAGTTTGTCTTTAAATGGGGTTTTAACATGGAGCCTGGCTCAGTGCTCTGTGATGACCTAGAGGGTGATATGAAGGTGAGGTGGGAGGGAGGCTCAAGAGACAAGGGGTATATATGCGCTTGTGACTGACTCGTGATGTTGTACTGCACAGACTCACACAACTTTGTGAAGCAATTATCCTCCAATTAAGAATAAATAAATAATAAATTTAAGAGGCAAAAAAATAAAATGGGGCTTTAAGGGTTGTTTAGGATTCTTGGAGCCTCTATTGCGTGCCTGGCTTTCTACTGGTTGCTATGAATACAGACATAATTTCTGTTCAAAAGGAGTCTTTGGGTGTGTGATTAATATTCCCTGTGGTCAGATGGAGGATCAATGTTGTTGAACATAGAAGAGCAAGACCTTGACTTCCACCCTCGGGAGAATCCATATCCTTGATCAGACTCCAGTGTTCTTCTAGTGTGATAGACGTGAGGTTCGGCCCCTAGGTCTAGAAGATCCGTTGGAGGAGGAAATGGCAACCCACTCCAGTACACTTGCCTGGAAAGTTCTATGGACAGAGAAGCCTGGTGGGCTGCAGTCCATCGGGCCGCCAAGAGTTGGATATGGCTGAGTGACTAAGCTCGCACATACACACAGACATGAGATGAAGAGTTTTCCTCCACCCCAAGATTGCCTTACAAACATCACTTCATCCCTTGATGTTGCTGCCGTACTAAAGAGAACAATGAATGTGACAACCCTGTTATGTTGCTATTTAAGAGGCATGCAATGAATAAAAGCAAGCAATAACAGCTTCTTACTTAAATAAATGTATACTGTATGGTGGACACTGCCAAGCATTCCCCATCCGTGGTTTCATTTTTCCCCTCCAAAATCTTGATGAATCCCCACTTTATAAATAAAGAAACTGAGACACAGAAAGTTTAAGTAAGTAGTTCAAAGTCAAACTACATTTCACCCAGTTCCAAGGCACTGGCTCTTACGTACTCTTCCTTCCCTTTTAAAAATAAGGACAGTAATGATTTTTAGGACAACAAAATAATAGCACTTCTTTTTTCTTTTCTCATCTACTAAAAATAAGATTCTTAATTTCCTCTCACATAAAAATGACCCAGATCTGTGTTGGGAGGAGAGCACAGTTAGTTGCCTGCTGCTTTAGGGAAAAACATTTAGTAGCTTCTTTTCAAAATTGTTTTGGCTAAAGGGGAAATTTATCCATGCAAGAAGATTAAAACTCACTTACCATGAGATTGCTGCTGACATTAATTTTGTACTAATTAAAAAAAAACTATCATTTTAATTGGGATGGAATGCAATGTGTTGCTGTTGTGAACAAGGGTGGTACTGAGCCCTAAGAAAATTGGTGTAAAAGGAACACCCAAGAATTCAGCCTGTGTGGAGAGGGTGTGAAGAAAAGGGAACGCTCTTACATTGTTGGTGGGAATGCAAACTAGTACAGCCACTATGGAGAACAGGGTGGAGATTCCTTAAAAAACTGGAAATAGAACTGCCATATGACCCGGCAATCCCACTGCTGGGTGTACACACCAAGGAAACCAGAATTGAAAGAGACACATGTACTCCAATGTTCATCGCAGCACTGTTTACAATAGCCAGGACATGGAAGCAACCTAGATGCCCATCAGCAGATGAATGGATAAGAAAGCTGTGGTACATATACACAATGGAATATTACTCAGCCATTAAAAAGAATACATTTGAATCAGTTCTAATGAGGTGGATGAAACTGGAGCCTATTATACAGAGAAGTAAGTCAGAAAGAAAAACAACAATACAGTATATTAACACACATATATATAGAATCTAGAAAGGTGGTAACAATGACCCTATATGCAAGACAGCAAAAGAGACACAGATATAAAGAACAGACTTTTGGACTCTGTGAGAGAAGGTGAGGGTGGGATGATTTGAGAGAAAAGCACTGAAACATGTATATTACATATGTGAAATAGATGACCCATCCAAGTTTGATGCATGAAACAGCACTCAAAGCCGGTGCACTGGGACAACCCTGAGGGATGGGGAGGGAGTGGGAGGGGTTCAGGATGGGGACACATGTACACATGTACACATGTACATGGCTGATTCATGTTAACAATGGCAAAAACCACCACAATATTGTAAAGTAATTAGACTCCAATTAAAATAAATAAATTAATTTTTTTTTTAAAAGAGAGAGCATTCAGCCTGTCGACCACTGAGATTCACTGACCGACCAGGCAGAGGTAGGCACCATGTCGCAAGATGTGCAGTTGTATACCTGGTAAACTTAGAGCTGACCTTCACTGATTTGGAAGTCGAAGATTTCCCAATCACCGCAGGTTATCAAACACTTGTCATTTAACCTCACAGGTAGAGAGTTGAGTTAATCATAATCTCTGAGTTCATGGCAAGTAATCAAAACCTCCAAGGCCCCTCTCTTGTTTTATTTATTCATTCTCTTTTATCTTCATGCCGTATTCCCATTCCCTTCCCCTAGATACAACATCCTTAACATGTTTTAATATTTAGTCATGGATTTATTAGCTATAAGGAAATATAGGCGTATTTTTCATGAATATGAGTGGTGTCATAATATAGATTTGTTGTTGTTGTTTAGTCATTAAGCCGTGTCCAACTCTTTTGTGACCCCATGAACTGTAGCCTGCCAGGCTCCTCTGTCCATGGGATTCTCCAGGCAAGAATACCAGAGAAGGTTGCCATTTCCCACTCCAGGGGCTCTTACTGACCCATGGTTTGAACCTGTGTCTCCTGCATTGGCAGGCAGATTTCTTACCACTGAACCATCTGGGAAGCCCCAGTATACATTTACTATAGCCTATCAATGTACTACAGATTTTCTGGTTTCTAACTTTTTTCTTCCTACATTCTTGGAATGTGGCCATACTACTGAATGTAGTAACTCTTTGCTCCTTTAGCTGGTGTAGTATATTTCACACTGTGTAACTACCATATTTGATTTTTCCATTCCCCAGTGATGGATTCCAAGCTGTCTCTAACTTTCCACCACGCCCAATGGTAAAACTGTGATAAAAATCCTCATCCTTGTCCTCTTACATCCTGTGTGAGAATTTTTTTCTGGGATAGAAGAATGAGGTCCTGAATTGTAGCAAACATGCACCCTTATTCACAAAGTAATGCCAGATTGCCCCTTTGAGTGGCTTGTATGAGTCCACATTCCCACGAGCAGAGCAAATGGGTTCCTGTTGCTAGGTATCCTCAATATTTGGTCTTTTCCAAATGTCTGATTCCTTGCCAGTCTGTTCAATATGGATAGGTATGTCCCCCAGTGGCTCAGCTGGAAAAGAACGGCCAGTCAACGCAGGAGACTCAGGTTTGGACCCTGGGTCAGGAAGATCCCCTGGAGAAGGGAATGGCAACCCTCACCAGTATTCTTGCCTGGAAAATTCCGTGGATGGAGGAGACTGGCAGGCTACAGTCCATGGAGTAGCAAAGGGTCAGACACAACTGCACATGCACACACACACATGTCTACTGAGTGAGTTTGAGCATCTATGTACTTAAGAACTACACTCTGAATGCTGCTAAGTCGCTTCAGTCGTGTCTGACTCTGTGTGACCCCATAGACGGCAGCCCAACAGGCTCCTCCATCCCTGGGATTCTCCAGGCAAGAGTACTGGAGTGGGTTGCCGTTTCCTTCTCTGATGCATGCTTGCTAAGTTGCTTCAGTCATGTCCGACTCTGTGCGACCCCATTGATGGCAGCCCACCAGGCTCCACCCTGAATAGTTATCACTTTGCCTATTTTTGTATTAGGATTCCTGGCTTTTGTATTTAATCGCAGGAATAATTTGTGTAGTCTTGATATTAGCCTTGTGCCTTTCTCAGATCACTAAGGATATCATCTCATCACCAATCACTCTCAGTTAACTGTCAACTGGTGTCTTTCCTTGAGAAAAGTTATAATTCAGATATAAAAAATCGATCTTAAAAATGTTGTGGCTTGTGCTATTGAGATATTTTTAAAGAAGTCCTTCCTTATTCCTATGTTGCTATGATACTCACTTCTTTCTTCTGTCATCCTGAGTTTTCTCTTTCACATTCAGATCTTTAATCTTTCTGGATCTCTTGTATATGGGATACAGTAATGACCCAGCTGTTTTTTTCTTCTCTCTCCAAATCACAAGTCAGCTTTTCTATAACAAGTGCAAAAAAATTCCCCCCAATTTTTATGTCAGAGTTTTCTGGGTCAAGATGAAATTGCCATTTGTACCTGAGTCTTCCTCTAAAACTTAATTTTATTCCATTGATGTATTGCATTATATCTATTCTTGTGTCAGTATCATACTACATTTATTATTACAATATGGTCTGGTAGTATATCTTAATATCTGGTTGTCAGGTCCCCTTTCTTGCTTGTATGTTTTGAAAAGTTTATTTGGGTATCAGTACAAATTTATTCTTCCATATTTCATCTGAAACATTGATTAGTTTAACCCTGAATGTGTTGGATAATCTGTGGACACTTGTGTTAAACAGGAGCAGTCAAGAGTAGACACACACACTAGATACAAATTTATGAATGCAGCCAAGGTTTCTCCATCAAGATTATACTTGATCTAGGCTTTTGATGTTATGACAATCATTGGATTTACAAAATCTCTCTGCCCTTGTGTGCTGAGGCTTGTTTTTTATTATAAAGCATTGAATTTTAGCAAATGCTTTTTCTGTATCTTCCAAGAAAATGATGTGATGTATTTCCTTTCATCTATTAATATAATAAATCACATTGGTAGATTTTTTTGAGATGTTAAACTCTTCTTATATGCCAGGATAAACCTTCTTTGATTATGATATATTAATTTTTATTACACTAGTAGATACAGTTAGCTTGTGTTTTATATAAGATTTTCCCATCTCTTTTTAGTAGTGAAATGAAACTGAAATTTTATTACTTGTACCATCATCTTATTTTGAAATCAAGATTATAGTAATCCTGCTCAAGGAGTTGTACAACTTGCCCTGTTTTTATAATTTCTGGAATAACCTATAGAAGATAGAAAGTATTTGTTTCTTGAAGATGTGGTATGACCTCTTGTAAATATGTTGGACTGAAATTTTGGAAAGCAGGAAAAGTAATATAGTTCAATTTATTTCACTTTTATTGGCATATTTATACTTTATGTTTCTTCTCAGCTTGTATTTTTTCGGAAATTAATTCATTCAGTCAAGGTCTCAACAAAACTAACATATTGCTGTTTATAACATTCTTTTCTTATTTTTTGGAGTTCTATTGTGTCTATATTTATTTTTCCTTTTTTACTTTGTATTTTGTTTATCTGAATTTTCTCTTGTCCTGCCAGATGTTTGCCCGATAAGAGTCAGCATTTCACAAGACGGCTCCTCTCTGTTGTTTGTGTTGTACTCTATTTCGTTGTTTTTCTCCACTTTTCTTTACTATGTTGTGTTTGAGCTTGCTTGTTGTTCTCTTCCAAACTTCTTGAGTTGAACACTTAGCTTATTTGTTTTTAATTTTCTTTGTTTCCTGATAAATGCATTTAAAATGAAGTATTTCTAAGTACTGCTTTGGCTGTGTCTCATTAATTTGATATAGTTAGTGTTTTTGTTATTGTTTGGTTCTAAGCTTTGAATATAATGATCTCAATAATTCAAGAGTTATTAGTAGTCTGTTATTTAAATTCAAAATACTGGAGATGTTTTTAGCTCTCAGTTTTAAAATTTATAACTGAATTACCTCATGGCTAAAGAGCCCAGTCTTTGTCACTATGATTCTTTGGGGTTTGTTGAAGTTTTTTTGGTGACCAAGTACATATGGCCAATTTTTGTTTTCAGATATTCAAAATTTTCAGATATAATAGAAAAAATAGGTATTCTTTATTTCTTAGATATAGATAGATACAGATATCTTAACATCCTCATTTCAGAAGTTAATAGATCAGATCAAAAAACTGATATAAAACACAAACAACACATTCAAACATTTATACAGAGATTATAATATACATACATATCTTGTGTTTTAATCTAATCTGACAATTTCTTCTTATTAGTAAGCTTAACCCATTTAAATTTATTATAACAACTTTTATGTTAGGGCATATTTCTTTTATTTTATTTCATATTTTCCATTTCCTGCACTTTCCCTTGATTTCATTTTCTCCTTTTTAACCTTTCTATGGAAGAACAGATCAAGTTTTGCTCTTATGATAAAAAAGTTTTCCCTTCTCTTTGTTTTTCTTTGCTGGTTGTCATGGCCTGAAATGTTTGTGTCCCCCCTAAAGTTCATATTGCGATGCCTCATTCTCAGTGTGATGGTGTTTAGAACTGAGGAATTTGGGAGGTGATTAGGATGTGAAGGTGGAGCCTTCATGAGAAGGATTGGTGCCCTTATGGGAGGAGACATAAAAGAGTTTGTTTCTTCTCTCTCTGCTCTTCACTGTGTATCACACAGTGAGAAGATGGCCATCTGAAAACCAGGAAGGGTTCTCACCAAACAGTAGATCTGCTAGCACCTTGATCTTGTCCCAGCCTCCAAAACTGTAAGAAAAAGAAAAAGTGTTTGCTATTTTAGCCACCCAGTCTATGGTATATTTGTTATAGCAGACCAAACTAAGACACTGGTTATCTCTAAGTTGTTATTTATTTTTTCCATTTTGATATAATGTTTAATTTCATTTATTTGCATTTGAAGAGTTACACACTCATGTGGATCAAAAATCCAAAAGTAAAAGCATAAATAATGAGAATTCTCTCCCACTCCCACATCCTTCAGCTGCCTGATTCTCTTCCTCCAAAGACAATCAACATTATTATTTTCTTCCAGAGACTTTAAAGCAAATATATGTTTGCATTTGTGTGTGTACATGTATTCTTTCTCTTCCATTCAAATAGTAGCACAACATACACGGTACCTTGCCATTTTAAACTTTTATCTTAATAACATGTCTTGGGATCATCCTGCTTACTATATACCTTCTTCATTCTTTTTTTTTTTTTGGCAGAGCTGCACAACCTGAAAGATCTTAGTTCCCTCACCAGAGATTGAAGCCGTGCAGCATGCAGTGGAAGCTCGAAGTCCTTACCACTGGACTGCCAGGGAGTTCCTCGTCATTCTTTTTAATAGCTCCATGGTACTTCTTCGTATAAATCATCATAATTCAACTAGTATTCTGTTAATTAACAGTTTTGTTGTTTCCAATCTTTTGCTAATACAAATAATGCTGTGATAAGTGACTTTTATGTGCATCATTTTACGTGTATGTTAGCTTATGTCTGTATGAAAAAAGACTGTGGGTAGAATTTCTGGGTCAAAAGGTATGGACCTATATCATTTCGATAGATACTGGCAAATTATCTTCCAGAGCATGACCATATAATTTATCATCTAAGCTGGAATTTTTTGGTAGTGAAAGTAGTGCTAATGATAATTACACTGACATGACAGGTATAAATTGGGACTATCTAAGGCAAATCATCATGAATAGTTTTCCAGTCCTTATGGGTTCTGACAGGTCATACACTATCAGATAAATATTTTCATCTGATCTATTTTATCTATTTATTTTCTATCTATTTTCTATTTATTTTATCTATTTATTTATCTATTACCTATTTATTTCATTTATTTCCTATAATTTTTCCAGCCCAATATGAGGTTGCTTACCTCAGTATTGACAATTCTTAACAAATAGGTTCAGATACACAGAAAAACCAGACATCACTTGAGGAAAACTAAAAATCTGCCAAGTCAGGATTCACAGCAAAATGGTCATCAACCTTATCTGGGGATGAGCAGGGCTATAGCCTTCTTGGGTGAGTACACACAGGCAGACTAGAATATTTGAGGGAATGAGAGATCTATCAGACCTTCTGGGAGCTCAGCACTTGCCTTCACACTAACCTGATGACCTTGAGACTAAGGCAGGCCTGGATCTCAGAGCCTTTCCTGGGTCATGCAGAAGTCATTGACCTCAGCCATCCATTGCATAAGCTGATGGAGATGCTATAGCACAAAACCTTGACCTAACTTCCCACTTACCATCTCTTCGCACTAATGTGAACCACTTGAGCCAAGAACATTTATGAATTCATCACTGTGAGAGGAGAACCCACACATGTGGCCTTTAGACGGGCCATGAGACCTCTTCTGCACTTACAAATTTTAAAATCCTTGAAAATCTTGAGGGGGAAAAAAATCTCATTATAGTTTTAATTAGAATATCTTTTATTTTGAGCAAGGTTTCTATTTACTTTTCTGTGAATTATTTATACCTTGAGTTATACCCCTTCCCTTTACAGTTTAAATCATTGGACAGGACAGAGGCTTAGGGCTTTATCCCCAAACCCTGCCCCCAACCTCAGTTACACTGCACTGTGGAAGATACCTGCTCTTCATGGAAGCATCTATAGGTATAATCTAGTATTGTTGTTCTCTGGCATAGACACACAAAAGATGTCCCAACTCTGATTATTTCTCTAACAGAGAGTCTTGTATTTAGCTTGGAGATTTCCCACTGGGGGATTTTAAATATGGTTCTGTGGTCTGAGTGATGGCCTCTGACTTAAAGAGGTTCACCCCACAATGAATGTCATCTCACCATTTAGCCTAGTTCAAGAAAGACATACCTCTGTTCTTCCAACAGAGGAGTCTAGCTTGCTCTCACTGTGACCACACATTCATGTTCAATATTCAGATAAGCTAGAGAGTTTCTTGCCTTTATACAAGAGTTAGGCATAGTCTGTCCATCCCCTAAATTCCAGAGGACAAAGGCCATGTTCTCTGTTAGGCTCTTTGTAACCTTCCTAACTTGCTGTAAAGTGAAGGAGAAAGAAGTCTGGGAAGAAAGAGTAAGATAAATATCTTATGATACTGCTTCTATGTAGAATCTTAAAAGTGGGTACAAATGAACCTATCTACAAAACATAAATAGAGTTACAGATGCAGAAAACAAAGTTATTGGTACCAGGATGGGCGGGTAGGGAGGGATAAATCGGGAGACTGGGAAAAAAGAAAGGAGAAGCGTGACAGCATACTAATCAGTGGAAAGGAAAGATGTCCCAGCAAACTAACAAATCTCTCTCTAATAAATTTTCTATTCCAGCCATTTGTGTTAGTCTCCTAGACTACCCTTATAAATCCTTAAAGTGAGTGTTGAGCTGAGGGTTGCAAAATGGGCTTCAGCGTCTCTTAGAATGTCCTGCGTAGAATGGCAGACTCCAAAAGAACAACCACGAAACAATCACATTTAACATATATTAGACTAGTAACAGGAACTACAGTCCTCAAACAAATTCAGATATTCCTTTACGTGTGTAATTAGGGTATGCATTTGTGTAGAATTTAGGAAAGGAGCATGTGGAGAGGTAATTTCCACAGCATTTCTGCATGTCGTGGACTACCTTTTCAAAGATATTGGCAGAGCAAACAGCCTTGGAGCTGGGAGATAAGACCCTGTGGGTCAAAGGGCAGAAAGTTGATCAGCATGATAGATGGAGAACCTCTCCATCCCAGAAGACATCCCATGATAATAAAGCTTTCTCCTCTACCCAGAGATGATTTTCATATGTCCCAGGGTAAAGATAATGCCTCACTTTGGAGAGGAGGATGGGAAAGTTGCCATCAATCCTTAAATAAGATCAGAGTTTCCTGAGCTCCTTGTTCCTCTGCTGTGACACAAATCCAACGTGTGCTCAGCATCTGCCCAGATCCACTCTGCGCTGATGCCCATGGACTTGAGGGACCGGGGGAGCCAACAGGAACATAAAACATGTTGCCTGCTGTGCTCTGAGAAATTTACTGCTTAAGTTCATTTGGGTTTGTTGTTTCCTTACTGGCCAACTTCATGGAAACTTGACACGTCAGCCTAGTAGCTACACTGATATTTGGGAACTGCTTAACCCACTTGATGGAGAAGAAACAAAGATGTGGCATCTGTGGCGAGTTGCCCCGTTTTCTTTCTCTCTCTCTCTCTCAAGAAATAGAAACTCTGAATGTTAGCTATCCAGCCCCAAGGCTTCCCAAAACAAAAGCATCACCCAACTAGGTGTAATCACAGGTCTAATATTTGATCAAGGAAATGCAAAGAGAGGGGTTTCCCAGATGGAGCTAGTGGTAAAAAAAAATCCCTCCTGCCAATGAAGGAGACGTAAAAGGCACGAGTTCAATCGCTGGGTCAGAAAGATCCCCTGGAGGAGGGCATGGCAACCCACTCCAGAGTTTTTGCCCGGAGAATCCCACGGACAGAGGAGACTTGTGCGCTACTGTCCATGGGGTCCCAAAGAGTCGGACGTGACTGAAACAACATAGGGCACACACAGAGAGAAGAGGTCTGTGCAACACCTACGAATTGTTCCTGAAGGAAGCCTGTCCTCCTCCGTTTATTTTCTCCTTACTGCAGGTTGGAATGCAGAAGTGCTGACTGGAGATGGAGCAGCCATATTGGATTGTGAGGTAAACATAGGAACGGGAGCCATGCTTTTCAGAGCTGAAAAGAGAAGGAACAAGACAGGAGGAGCCTGATTCTCGACACCACGGACCATCACTCCAGCAGCCTTGGACTGCTGCCTCAGACACTGACCTAGGAGAAAAATTAACTTCTATTTTGTTTAAACCCATGTTATTTTGAAATTTCTGCCACTCATGGCCAAGTCTACTTCTAGCAATATGAGAGATGTGAGAATAATATTTCAGATGGATTTATCTATGCAAGAACTACTCTTTCCTCATCAGAATTTAAAAAACAGTGCAATAACTCACTGGAAAAAAATTTGGAGACCCCACATTTCACACCTTGCAAAGTCAACTGGCTGTGAGCTTCTTCAGAACCTCATTCCTGTGATCTGCTTCTTTTCAGTCTAACTTTTCCCACACAGACCACCCAGAAACCTGAAGATTACTATCAATCAATGCCCACACAAACTAATAATCAATGTACATAGTGGTTTCCATCAAAGTAAGAGTTAAGGCAAAGTATTCTAGGAATTATTAGCAGAACTCAGACATTTCCTCGGGTTATAATAAAATCAGTTGGTAAACCAAGTGCACTTGATCGAAGGTTTTTATTATCTATATGTATAGATAGATAGATAGATAGATAGACATAGATATAAATCTTAAGACTCTGGAGCCGTTAGCCCTTTTGGCAACATCAGGTTGAAGTCACTTAGTATCATTTATACATTGTCATTCATACACTCATTCATTAAACAAATTGTTGTGTATATTCCGTTCCTCTTCCAGGGAATCTTTCTGACCCAGCGGCGACTGAATATACTCTTGAAGCATCAGGCACAGTTCAAGACATTGGTGAGCAGGACAGCCCATGCGCTCACTGATTTCACATTCTTTTAAGGGGGATATGAGTAAACAAGAAGGGAAAAAAGCAAGATACACTCAGTATTAATGATGGCCAAGAAGAAATAAAGTTTTAAAAAGAGGTATTATAAAGGAAATAAACTGTTCCGAAGAGGCTGATTCGAGTTGGATGCAAAAGGATGACCTATTCAACCAAGTAATATTTGAACTGAGAACTGAATTATGAGAAGGCTTAACTCCAAATGCAAAGATGAGAGGGCAGAAGGATCCCACTGGAGGGAACATTTTAGAAAATCTCTAAAACAATGAGCAGTGGAACTTTTTTGAGGAACAGAGGCCTGTCATGACTGAAGTAGACAGTGAAGGGGAGAGAGGGGTGAGTTGAGTTTTGAGAGATGGGCAGAACCAGCTCTTGTATTTATAGCCATGGTGCACTAAAGCCTGCTTATATAGGCGTGAGAGAGTGCATTCTTCAGTTTTGTGAGATTGTTGCTAAACACATCCCTGACTGTGAACTAAATTATATAAACTTAAAATTAAATAAGTTATATTTAAAACAAAGGTAATAAATCCTCAAGATGTTATTTCATAATTATTTTACTAAATCTTATTATTCATGCTCCTAAGGTTATTTATGTCCATTTATCTGTGTGGTAAAAACACTACATAATAATATGCTACCACATCTCTGTTCTCAACTTCATACTCACATTGGTAGCTTGAAATCTGCCAAAGCAGGAATATTTACTCCATGGAAATCAGCAAACACCACACGTCAGGAGTGAAGTCAGTGGGTTGTTAAACATTTACCACCATCCCATCAACAATAGCTACAGTAGCAAAACCACAAGTAGGACTGGTTCAAAGTCAGCGGCCTCAGAGGCAGGACAACAAAGTCAGTCCAGAGATTGAAGACACTTCGGGGCAGAATGGGCTCAGCCACTGGTCAATAGAGCAATGGCATCAAATCCAAGTAGGTCAGAGTAAGATTCGGTCTAAGAAAAATCCAAAGCCAAAGCCAGGGGACGCCACCCCAGTGGTGGGGCTCAGTTGGTCAAGGCGAACACCACCTCCTCCAAAAACACTGGCCCCAGGTGGGAGTGGTCACCCCTGACTCAGGTCACATCTTGACTTTCCCTCAGTAACTAAACTTATAAATTCTCTTGTCTTGTTTTCCCTATTCTGTCTCCTCCTTCAAGATTAAGAACTGTCAGTCTAGAAACCAAATCTTACTCTTTCTAAATTCCAAGACTAAGCATGGTGTCTGGTTCATTATACTAAGTCCTCATTCATATTAGTTTAATAGAGAATGTAGAAAAATATGTACAAAGATGTTCAGATCAAAAAAAGTTTGGGGAGAAATGAAAACTTCATCAATAGGGGAATTAATTAAATTATATTTCATTCACACAATAGATACAATCATAAAATTATTTTAAAATCATAAACATTTATCATACTTCATAAACATTTATCATACTCCAAATACACACAATTCAACTCATGACTGATAAAAGTAAAACATAAAGTCTTGTATTCCACATTGTGTAAATATGTCAGGAGGCATACAAAAACAACAAAAAGGAATGAGAAAGAGGAATTTTCTCTAGTTATGGGATTGGGGGAAAAGGTTTTGTTGCTGTGGTTGTTATCTTTTCCATTTAAATATATATAAGGAAGGAAATTTGCAAGGAATAAAGGAGCTTGTGTAGAAAATTTTCCCAAAGCCATATTGGATTTCTAATTAGACATAAAAGGCTATCCCTCAGCTTTACTCTTTTTATCTCCTCCTCTCTGGAAACAGAAAGGAACAAATATTTATTCTGTATTTAAATATTTATTCAGTACCAGGCACTGTGCAGAGGCTGTCTTATTTAATTCATTCTAGAATCCAGGGGGATAGATTTTGGATATTCCTGCTGTGTGGATGAGGAATCTGAGATATAAGCAAAAGACCGGCGGTGGTGATGTTAATCTTGAGAAAAATACCCATTATCCTTTCCCATTGATTCTTGAGTGATAGAAGAAGAGCCTTCTGTGGAAGGCAAGGGTGGTATAAACACCTCTGTCCACTCAGAGATTCCTGGTCCCTATAGAGTCTCGGTAGGCTTGGCCATTTGAAAGCTATGGTCTTGGTGGTTGTGATCATTATTCACAGAGTAATTAATTTGGGAAGCATGCAGCCCACTAGACCAATGGGATGCCCAGTTTCTTGTAAAACACATGCATGATCTTAGACCTTGATTTTTTTTCTAATTCTTTTGCATCTGTCTCACTGGTGGGAGGAGGGGAGGTAGGTGAACTCTTAAGATTGAGAAGATACTTGGGGGGACTAGAAGTGAGTGAGACTCATCCATACAACCAACAACATCCATACAACATATGTATTAGAGTTTTGTCGAAAAACAGGCACTATTCTAGTTCCAAGTATAAATGCTTCCGAGTTTATGTTCTTTTTAGGATTAGTAAAATTACTGAGATAAATTCAAATTTACAGCCATAACAGAGAGCATGAAAGAGACATACATGATGCTGTAAGAAGCTTTCCCTAGGAGGTTTTCTTGATTTAAGAATACCTAGGTGAAAAAGGAAGGGAAGAATCTGGAACTGTCTGGAACCTTCCAGGCAGAAGGAGAAGCATACGCAAAAGTCAAATATGGTAGAAACAACGGGGAATAAGGTTGAAGATGTAGCCAGAGAGCTAGAGAGAGCTAGACCATGCAGAGTCTCATAGACCAAGTGAAGAGTTTTTTTAAAAAATATTTTTCCTGGAAGAATTTCCAGGCCATTGAAGTATATAATAAAACAGTGCTCTTCTATGAGATTGCCAGCTTCCCTGGTGGCTCAGCCAGTAAAGAATCTGCCTGCCATCAAGGAGACCTGGGTTCAATTCCTGGGTCAGGAAGATCTGGAGAAGGGCCTGGCAACCCACTCCAGTATTCTGCCTGGGAAATCCCATGGACAGAGGAGCCTGGTGGGTTACCCACAATGGGGTTGTAAAGAGTCAGACACGACTGAGCAACTAACGCTTTTTATGATATTTGCATTATAACAAATCACTCAGGCTGGTGGGGTGGAGGGCAGGGAAGCATAGCAAGAGCAGTTCAGAGGTAATTACAGTTGTTCAGGCAAGATATGGACATCTCAAACTAAAACGGTAGAGATAAAAAAATGGGAATGCATTTGAGAAAGACTTAGAAGCTTGAAAGAGTCAATTTAGATATGGCGGGTGAGGGTGAGAAACAGATCAGAGATGATTTCTGGGCCGCTGAGTCAATGGAAATAGTGCCATTCTCAGAGATGTCTCCATGCATGCTCTTTGATGGTTTTACTCCTGTTTTGCTTTTTAATTTATTTATTTCTAATAGAGGATAATTGCTTTACAATATTGTGTTGGTTTCTGTCATACATCAGCATGAATCAGCCATAGGTACACATATGGCCCCTGCCTGTTGAGCCTCCCTCCCACCCCATTCCACCCGCTAGGTGGTCACAGAGCCCCGGCCTGAGTTCCCAGAGTCAGACAGCAGATTCTCACTGGCTCTCTATCTTACATATGATAGTGTACTGAATAAATATTTAAATGCAGTGACCCAGACATTTTTGAGATCAACCTAAGGAGAAGTAAAGATGAAGGTCCATTTAATCTGTATTTAATAGATGCATTCAAGTCATTTGCTGTCACTTGCATGGATAGCTATTGCTGGTTGTCTAGAAGTAAGAGGGGTTTCCAGGAACACTCCTACTGTTTCTGTCCTAGGTCACTGTCTCTTAGATTCAAAGTCAGAAGTCTTGAAAATGTGGCCTAAGTGTCCAGTTTTCTTCAGCCCTTAATTTAACTAAAACAATTTCCTTCCTGGAGAGCTAATGCACAACAAAGCTAACAATACTGTATTGCATATATGAAATTTACTAAAGCAGGTGGATCTTAAGTCTGCTCAACACACACACACACACACACACACGAGAGAGAGAGAGAGAGAGAGAGGGAGGAAAAAGAAAATGGTAATTGTGTGAGGTGATGAGGATGTTAATTACTTGATTGTTGTGATATGAACATCAAAACATCAAGTTGTACAACTTAAATATACACAATTTTAACTTGTCAATTAATTATAAAATTGGGGGGAAATATCATACGCTTGGGCAACTCCCCTCAAATTAAAAAAAAAAATCAGGATTTCTTTCCTTGTTGGGAATATACTTGATAATAAAACACAAGGATGAGAAGGACTCGATGGGAAGTTAAGATTTCCAAGGTAGAGCTGTTCTGAGTGCAGACCACACCCAGGATGTAGCCTTGGAGGAGTGTAACAAAGGGGAGTGGAGGTTAAGCTTGTTGAAGTCTCAAAAGTCAAGAAAGCAAGATGCTCTGTGTTGGGTAGATTGCTCCCATAGCCCTTTTCTTGCCACTGCAAATTTCCATCAGTGCTTCAGGGCCAGCATCAAAGACCATCTCTGTAATAACTTACCAATCATCTCCACTTCCTTCAGTAGTCATTGGGACACTCCTTCATCCCAAGAAAGTATATTTATGGAACTAGTGTAACTTCTTTATCAGAAGATTAATTCTTCATAGCTCTGAATAATGAAGACTATGTCTTATCACCTGGAACACCTCTAGAGTACTAATTTTCCATCTGCAGAGTGCAAAATGACTACTGTATGGCTTGTTTAAAAGGCCAGCTGGCTAGATTATGACTTGGTAGGGCTGGGATGAAGCTTTATAATCTGAACATTAATAGGCATCTCCTATATTTCTAATGTAAGTATTGTGTGGATGTGATACAGATAGCACAATGCTCTGTGAACTGAACTATATGGGGTAAATTTAGTAGAATCTACTTGTAATGAAATTAGTGGACGATTGCTTCTTGGCAGAAAGCTATGACAAACCTAGACAGTGTGTTAAAAAGCAAAGACATCACTTTGCCAACAAAGGTATGTATAGTTAAGGTTATGGTCTTTCCATTATTCATGTACGGATATAAGAGCTGGACCATAGAGAAGGATGAGTGAGCATGAGTGAAAGTCGCTCAGTCGTGTCCAGCTCTTTGCGACCCTATGGACTATACATTCTATGGGATTCTCCAGGACAGAATACTAGAGTGGGTAGCCATCCCCTTCTTCAAGGGATCTTCCCAACCCAGGGATTGCACCCGGATCTCCAGCACTGCAGGCAGATTCTTTACCAGCTGAGCCACAAGAGAAGCCTAATTGATGCTTTTGAAATGTGGTGCTGCAGAATACTCTTGAGAGTCCCTTGGACAGCAAGGAGATCAAACCAGTCAATCTTAAAGGAAATCAACCCTGAATACTCATTGGAAGGGCTGATGCTGAAGCTGAAGCTCCAGTACTTTGGCCACCTAATGAGAAGAGCCAACTCACCGGAAAAGACGCTGATGCTGGGAAAAATTGAGAGCAGGAGAAGGGGCGACAGAGGATGAGATGGTTGGATGGCATCACCGATTCAATGGACATGAATTTGAGCAAACTCTGGGAGATGGTTAGGGACAGGGAAGCCTGGCGTGCTGCAGTTCATGGGGTCGCAGAGTTGGACACGACTTAGTGACTGGAAAACAGACGTGCAAGGTATGGAATTGCAGTCGTCGCTGCAGTTCAAGAAATGACCAGCAGGTGGCGAGCGATTCCCACAACCCAGCAAGGAGGACGTCGCGTTTTCAGTTCGGTTCAGTCGCTCAGTCGTGTCCCACTCTTTGCGACCCCATGAATTGCAGCACGCCAGGCCTCCCTGTCCATCACCAACTCCCGGAGTTTACCCAAACTCATGCCCATCGAGTCGGTGATGCCATCCAGCCATCTCATCCTCTGTCGCCCCCTTCTCCTCCTGCGCCCAATCCCTCCCAGCATCAGGGTCTTTTCCAATGAGTCAACTCTTCGCAGGAGGTGGCCAAAGTACTGGAGTTTCAGCTTCAGAATCAGTCCTTCCAGTGAACACCCAGGACTGATCTCCTTTAGGATGGACTGGTTGGATCTCCTTTTACTGAGTCCCAAATCCCAAACCAAAATCTGCTCAGGCAGTCCAGTCGAGGGGAATCCTGTTTCCCAAGCAAAGTCTTAGTCAGGGTGGTGGTATTCTTTTTTTTGCATGTGAATCCCCATGAGACAGTGGCCCATCTAACCCCCAGGGCTAAAGTTACGCTGGCCCTATAATTCAGGGTCTGGCCACTAGGAGCCTTAATCTTGGTACTAGCAAGGGCTGGTCTCTATCTTGAAACTCTGGATGAGGTCATGTGCCTTCTGAAGGTTCTTGCAGTAAAGATCAGCAGAAGATGTTTGTCTGCTCAAAGAGGAAAGCTGTTGTCAGTAGAGGGGCAGATGGCTGTGCGTCTGTTGTCTGTGTAGTTGTGTAGTTAGAGGTGAAGGTGTGTGTGTGTGGGGGGGGGGGTTTACTCAGTCCCCTCATTTGGTAGATGAGGATAGTCTCGGAGAAGGTGAGCCTTTTGCCTAAGGGCACAGAGCTGGAAAGTTCCAGAACCTGGAGTCTGCCTGACTTCAAGCGGCTTGCCTTTTCACTTCATTTGACATTCACTACAGGTGTTAAAGGTGTGTGTTTACTTCATTAGTGTCTGCTCATGAGCTGTCACACAGGAGAAGCTGGGAGCGACCATCTGGTTGGGGAAGAGGGCCTGGCTCTGTTTGCATCAACAAGTCCACTTTTTACCTGGGCTGTGTATTTATTTACGGTAACCAGGAGGGTGACCAGGGGCAGGGGTTGGGGGTGGAGTCCACACTAACAGTCCATGAGGGCAGAGGGCAGAGGCTCTCCACTGTTTTCAAACTGTGTTTTAATGGACAGTCTTGTCTTTCACTCTTCCTTTTTTGTCGGCTAACCTAGGTTACTGAAGGCAGATAGTCTTATTTATCTCTGATTATGTTCAATAGTTATTTGACGAATCAGTGAGCATATCCACCTTCATCATTTTGGGGTCAAAGCAATATTTTCTAACATCTGAGATGAGCAGGTCACCTCCTATGATGCCCGCATTTGTTTAACAAATGTATAAAGTGTTCACTCAGTGCCCACCACTGTCCTCAGCGTTTTACAAATATTAACTCATTTAATTTTGTTTTTATTGCTGTGTGTTGAAGGTTCCATGACAACGAATAACCATGTATCAGAAATTATGCTCTTCCCCTCCCTCCACCTTCTCCCCCCAAAGATTCTGCAAATGCTAGGGAAGAGGGTGGGGAGGGAGGAAAGAGTTTACTGCCCCACCGCGGGGGCTTACAGTTGCTCAAGCGGACCCTGGGCCCTGGCAGCCTCGGCTTTCTAGCTAACCTGGTGCGAGCAAACTTTCCCCTTGGCCGGCGGGGCGGGCGTCCAGGGCGGCGCCGAGGTGCCGACGGCTCGCAGCCACCGGCTGATTTATAGGCGGGAGCATTCCCAGGCCGCGCCGCAAGGAGTCGGGCTGAGCTCGGACTTCGGGGAGGTGATGATGGACACCGGACACGTGGCCACACAATGGGGACACACGACTGACCTCAGTCGCTTCGGCAAACTGCCCCTGCTTTCCGGAGACGGCAGGAGCGTTTCAGGAGCTCCAGCTCAAGGGCCCGGGGCGCCCGCGTTCCTCTCCCCAGCAGGTAGCGCCCCTCGCCCGCACTGGTGAGCGCAGAGGGCACCCGAGGGCGTGCTGGGGCCCCCGGAGCTCTCAGAGGCCTCTGACCCCGAGTCTCAAAGTCCTTCCCCGAGGATGCGCGCCTCGGTGCCTTCCCTACTTGGCAAAGACAGACACACGAACCGTGTCCGCTTGGGGGCTGAGTCTGGCCCGAACGCGCTGGGAGTCAACTTCCCTGGCAGGTCAGATAGAGACACTCAGGGATTTTGCCCTGGCACCAGGCGGCCGGGCCGGGTGAAAGACGAGGAAGGGTCCAAAGGGGGGGGGGGTGAGTGTGCGTGTTGCTTGTGTGGCAGGAGGTCAGGGGGATGTGAGGAGAGAGAATCAGGGGAATATGGGTTTGGGGACGCCTGAATTTGAGAAGAGGCGATCAAGTTGGGGGGGGGGGGAACACCGGGCTTTTCTTTTTCTTTCCTGCGATATGCAAACTGTCACTTCGGGTTAGACTGAACCCTTATCTGGCTCATTAGCATGAGCTGTGGCTAACGCGCTTAAACCCTCTAATTATTTATTATGCCGTCACGGAACGGGTCGCCACCCCGGGGCGCACTTGCGGGGACCCAGGCTCAGCGCGCAGGCTGGTTGCGCGCTACCCGGCCCTTTTCGCTAGGGCCCCCGCGGGGCGCTGCTCCAGGAGGCGGCGTCGCAGAGTTGTTGGGGGGTGTATCAGAAGTGCCCTCTCCCCAAAACTCACCCTCAGGGAGGTAATTCAGCACTCAACTCTCGTCTGTACTCGCGCCACATCTTTTCTATTGCTAACCGAAAGCAAGATTTTTGCAAAAATGGAAGGCAAACAAGGAGTCGGGGATTTGGGCGCAGTGGTGTGTTGGATGCATCCTTTAAAGCGACCTCAGAGAGACCCTAAAAGATGCAGGAGTCCTCCTTTCACCCCTCCTTCCCCACCCTAGGCCCCCACTCCCCACCGAGTTCCAAGAGAGTTCAGAAAGTTGGAGGGGGAGGAGGAGGACGCGCTGGGCTGACAGCCGGCCACTCACTTCCACGGTCCTGTTCAGAAAACAGTTTCAAAATAAGTTAACCTCCGTCGGGTGTTTTTTCCCCCTCCCTATCTAATTGTCCCCCCTTCCCCCTCCCGCTCTGCATTCGCGTCTGTTTTCTGTTCTTCTGCGTTGTGCCAACTATTTTATCTTTATTCCTTCTCTTTCTCCCTGGCCATTCATTCCTTTTTTTGTGTGTGTGGCTTCTCCGGGCTGATGTGCCGCTCGTTACCACCCACTGCACGCTCGCTCCTGCCGCTGAGGTGTTTCTATACAAACCGGAGCGTCCAGTTGTCATATTAATTATTACACTGAGTAATGACTGAAATGGTCAAAATAAGGGGAGAGTCGAGAGCGCTTTTTCTTGCTGCTCAAAGATTCAGCAAAGAAGCCGTGCAACAAAGCACTAATTGGTCCCCAGAAGCACTCGGACAAGGCGCGGAAGATAGGTTTCATAGAACCCAGGGATTGTGAAGGGGGGAAAGCGCTGAATGGACCCCACGCTCCCTTTCTAAACTCTCTTGCTGAGCAAAAAATGGACCTCTGTTTGAATACTGCCCCGATCCTTGAATACTATACCCAGCAGAGAAAAAATGCACCATTTATTGTAAGTTTTTTTTTTTTTCCTTCTCCAGCTATTCATGGGTTCTCTGTGAAGAATCAGCTGGTTTTGTTTACCGTGAAAGACCTTCACTTTATTTCCTTTCTTGGAGGAGGTGGGGAAAGGGGGAGGGGAGGAGGGCCATGTGCCTAGACCTAGAGGAGCTGGCCTACTGTAACAAAATAGGGTGTAACAAATCCTACAAAAGTTCAGAATGTATTGGTGCTTTGGAGAGCTATATAGATTAACGACTTTCTTTATGCTTATCCGAGGAAGGTATTTAATCATAATGTAAATGGGGCTTTAGAAAAAAATAAATAAAGACTTTGCAGCATCACTTCTTATTTGAAGAACTTCAAAAGGATTTGTGAGGGTGGCTGCAAATTGCCCCCTTCCCTCGCTGCAGCTCCCCTCCCTCACCAAAAAGCCACGAGAAAATAATAGTTTGTGCTTTTTTTGTTTTGTTTTTCCAGCTTTGCCCCCTCCCCTCCCTTTGTAAGGCGTATTGAAAAAGCAAATAGATGGGTTAGGAGCCTGGATTCCTTAATGCAGGTGCAGGCCTGGCTGCTGAGACCCAGAGGCTCGGCCAGATCCCCTCCCCTACTCCCACAGGCCATCCCCGTGGCTGGTAGACTCAGCCCAGGCTGGGCAGCTTCTGAAGCAGCTTTGGGTAGGGTGCCTTGGAGAGTAGACTTCACAGTAATGAACTTCTTTTCCCTGGGTAGGACAGTGTCAGCTCAGGTTTGGGGCAGACAAGACCCCAAGACATTTGATAGCTACTGGGAATGGGATGTCTGCTATGAATTTCCTGCACACTCACTTTTCTCAAAGTTCCCCTGGTTTATGGGGTTCACACTCCCCAACACTGAGGGTTGCACCCCAAATATCCTATTTAAGTCAAGGCTCTAAGGCCTGTGTTCATCTTTGCACTCTCTTTGCCCTTTATTCGGGGTCCACTCTAAATAGGATTCTATTAAATGATTCCTTCAATGGGAAAACTAGTTTCACTTTTAACATGAACTCCTTTCCCTCCAGAGAAAAAGCACAGAAGCCACTGTGAGAAAGCGATGAGGCCTGTCTCCTTTCCACAGAGAGAAGCTGAATACGTAGGCAGCGGGAGTGCAGCCTGTGAGAACAGGTGGCCTGGCTTCCAACTAAGGATGGGAAGAAGGTGGCAGGATGGGAAGAAGGTGGCAGGAGATTCAGGGCCCCAGCACCTCACGTGTCCTGGGTAGCTGATCCCTATGCATCACCAGGAACATCAATTCCCCATGTTGATCCTGGTGTTGAATGCAGTTTTCATCTAAGGGAAGATCTACCTCCAGGATATCCTAACACAGAAGAGGGATCTGAAGACCCAGAAACTAAGAGCTTCTAGCAAGGGAGGAGAAAGAGGAACCTCCCCACCTCTCTGCGTGTGTGTGCATGCTCAATCACTCAGTTGTATCTGACTCTTTGCCCCTAAGGACCAGCCCATCGCCCACCAGGCTCTCTGTCCATGGGACTTCCTAGGCAAGAACAGTGGCGTGGGTTGCTAGTTTCTCCTCCAGGGGATCTTCCCGACAAAGGGATCAAACCTATGTCTCCTGCATTGGCAGGCAGATTCATTACCACTGAGCCATGTGGGAAGCTCTGTATTCTGAGGAATTCACACACAAAAAAGGGTGTCAGTGCCCTGCCTTCCTATTAAAACAATGGCAACCCCCGTAAACTGTGGAGGGATCTGCAAAGTGAATTTACAAACAACATCCTATTTCCTTGACAGGCAAGCAAAGGGAGTGCCCCTACTCCATTTAAGGATGAAAGTAGGGAACCCTGGGGGTTCCCAGATGGCACTAGTGGTGAAGAATCCGCCTGCCAATGCAGGAGACATAAGAGATGCAGGTTCAACCCCTGGGTCAGGAAGATCCCCTGGAGGAGGACATGGCAACCCACTCCAGTATTCTTGCCTGGAGAATCCCATGGACAGAGGACACTGGTGGGCTACAGTCCATGGGGTCTCAATGAGTTGGACATGACTGAGCATCTGAGCACTTCACATGGAAGTTATCTTCTTCTCCTTCCACTTCCAGATAAATGGGACCTTGAGCATCCCTGTCAAGTAAAGCCTGGAGATTTGCACTGTCAGGCCCATGGGGTGTCAATGGAGCCACAGACAGCTGGAGGGCAGGGCCACTGGCTCTGCTGAAGCCCATCCCTGGGCTGGCCATGAAACTTGTATGTATTTGATCTGACGTGTTACTGTTTGTGTGTATTTAAAAAAAAAAAAATTGGTTTCTCTGTCACCAGCATTTGCCAGTGATTTCACCACCATTCCTCAAAAAGGACAGAAATGACTCCCAGATGCTGGGACAGTGGGACACGGTGGCCTTGACTCTCCAAGGGCTGGAGCATTAGGGCAGTGTGGTTCTAGGAAGCTGGGGGTCAAGCATCCTCTTCCCACAAACCCTTTCCTGGGTGGGCTCTGTGAGCAGGGCCTTCCTCCTTGTTTGAAAAAGGCCACTAAAATCCATCACTTTCTGTCTGACCTCCTCCTGAGCACTCCAGGGACATCTCTCTGAAACTCACACCTCTTGGAGGTAGATGCTCTAACCATGGGCATGTAGATGAGGAAACTGAGACGCAGAGTGTCCGCTATTAGCTCAAAGTTGCAGTTCTTAAGTAACAGCCTGGATACCAAATCGAGTCCCTCTGCCTTAACCCCTGTGTAAAGGCTGGAGCCCCCCGGGCCTGGGGCAGGAAGTGGCAGCTCTCTTAGGTGTGTGAGTGTGTGTGTGTTGGTGCAGGGATGGGGGGCTGCTGGGAGCACTCTTTGTGTTTACTTGAGTAGGAGAAAGAGAAAGCCTGGAGATTTTGCCAAGCCTATAAGGAAACAGGCTGAGGATGCGGGAGTAGGGAGGGATTTTGGCTCCAGACTGGGGAGGGAAGAATAGGGACAAATGTTCTGTGGCTTTGGCCGGAAGGATCGCAGCACCCGCTGTCTTTGCTCCTGGGTGGAGGCCAAAGCGTAGGGCCACTACAATGCGCGTCTTCACTAGTTGGCGCTTCTATTTGAGCGCCCATTGCATGGCGTGTGTGTGTATGTGTGTGTGTGTGTGTGTGCGCGCGTGTGTGTGAGGTTGGGAGTAGGTTCTGGCCTTGATATCCCTGATAATGAGGATCTCTGTGGACCCGTGGAGCCCGCACTCTGGAAAGAAACTGACAACAAGTGCTGGCCGTCGGCAAACTTCCCCGCTCCCAGACGTGTTTCTAAATGAGCTGGTGGATGCGTGTCTGGTCCATAGAGACTGTTCAAGGTCACAACTGGAAACGGTGGTGGAGCCGGGATTATCGGCCTTTGTCAAGTGTGGAAGGATAGGGTCTGAATTGGAACGGAGCTCAAGGCACAAGATGCAGCCTAAGGTGAAGGAAACTGCGCTTCGGTGCGTTGCTGTTGGCTACCCGTCCTGCACCCCGCCCTCAGCCTGTGTCTTCCTATGGAGGAGGGTACGCCCCCTAGCGGCCGCCCCGACGTTCCCCGCGGGGGCAAGTGGGTGGCGGGATGTGTCCGAAGGCCCTTTACCCTGCCGGCTGGTCCGAGGCTTCCTCCTGTTAGAAAGCGTGGGGGTGCGCCTCTGCTTTAGGCCTCATGGCCTCTTGTCCTTCCCAGAAGAGGAGACAAGCGTAATCTGAGAGCCCTCTCAGCTCCAAGGCCAGAGGACGGAGTTCGGCTCGGTCCTGTCAGGGTCAGCGGGCCACAGGTTCCCGTCGGGGAGAGGGCTGTGTGGCTGGGAGGCTTACAGAACTGAGCTTTGTTGGCACCATGCAGTCCTATGTTTCCTAAACCCGTCTGTTTCAAAAGAAGAAGCTGAGGCCGAGAAAAGAGGCGATTCATCTCCGGAGCCCCCCCACCCCCAGCGCTCGCAGCCACGCACACATACCAAAGGCGGCTCCCAGGGTCACCCCCACGATCTTTTAGAAAGACCCATCTCCACAAAGGGCAGTTCAGTGAGAAGCAATTCTTAGGATGCCTCACCACGAGCATTCCTGCACCCATAACCCGAACTGTCTATTTCTAGTGGACAAATCAACCAGATGGTTACCCTCTGCTTTTTCCAGCCGACGTAAAGGCCACCTGGGACGTGCCCCCAGTTGACTTCTTCCCTCACGGGAGCGGCACAGAGATGGGACCCGTGGCTCCGTCTGTGTCCGCGTTCCCTGCAGCGCCGTGTCCCAAGGAGCCCCGAAGCTGGACCAGGCTCTGGCCAGAGAGGGCCAGGGCCGAGGGCCCAGAAAGGGCGCCTGGGTGGGCGCTGTCCAAGCGGCCGAGCGGCGGCTGCAAGCGTCTCCTCCCCCCTCGCGGCGCCAGCACGCGGCCGGGCCGGGCTCGGCTCCCAGTCGCCTGCCACCGGCCCGCCGGGCACACGCCTGGGGCGGGATGGAGGCCGCGCCAAGGCAGCCGAGGTGCCTGCGGCGGCGCCGAACTGCTAGCGAAGCTGCTTCCCCAACCCCTCTCCCCAGCTCCATCACCGCCCCCATCTCTTTTCTCAGATCGCCCGTGGGTACACGCCAAAGCGCTCGCCTCTTTACGCATCCCCCTAGCCGGTCAGGAAATAATCCTTGCGCTGGGTGCGATGCTACAGGCGGGAGCTCACCCTGGCAGAGTATCCGTGCTGCACACACCTGTCTAAGTGCTGATCACAACCCCCCTCAGTGCGATCACCTCCCTTCTTGACCTCCTCCACACTTGTTCAGTTTGCGGGAGCATATTCTAGTTCTCACAACTGGGTGGTACATTAGAGACCACCCAACCCAACCTTCTGTGGTTCCCGATGAGGAAACTGAGGCTCGGTGCGGATGCCGCTCAACAAGGGTCACAGAGTTAGTGAGAGGATGTCTTGGTACCAGAACCTAAGTTTTAACCATCACTAAGTTCCACGGAGTTCTCCCCATCTTTCTGAACTTCAGGAGCTAATTTGCTTCTGCTCCCAACGACATCGGACCCCCCCCCCCAAGAGAGTGGCCGTAGGGTAGGAGAAGAAAACAGGAGAAATGGAGCCCCCACTGTCCCTAACCTCCGCAAGGCCCTGCGTCACTTTTTCCGCCCAAACCCTAGCCTGTGCTTTTTTCCAAGTTTTCAGGAGAATCCCGGGACACGTCACCCCACACCTGTCTACCCCTCCACCTCCAATTTCCAGAGCTCTTCGCCTATCCGGCGACGCTAGCCCCCCCTTTTCCAGAACCACCCCCCGGCTGCAGCCCGCCCTGAGCGCGCCGCCTGTTTATTCAGCCGGGAGTCCGGCACGCGCCAGGCGCACGCACTGCAACAACAAACCCGGCTGAATGGAGAGTTTGCTAGGGACGGGCGCAGGGGACGGGCGGGGGCGGGGTGGGGGGGAAGGGAGGGGGGGTTCGGGGAGTGGGTGGGAGGAGGCGGTAAGAGGAGGGGGTGCGGGCTGCAGCCGCTCGCTGCAGCAGCGGGGAGTAGGGGGCGAGGCGGGGCCAGCGCTGCGCGTGGGGCTGGGTGTCCCGTTGAAAAGGCGGCCGCACTCCGGCCGCCCAGCACTCTCTCACTTCTGGCCAGGGAACGTGGAAGGCGCAGCGACAGGGAGCCGGCCAAGGAGGGCGAGTGAAAAGAAGGAAATACGCAAAGAAAGGGGGTTAACCAAATAACACAAACAGCCCGAGTCGCGGCTGGAGAGACCGGGCGCAAGAGCGCGCAACCCTCAGGGGAGAAGAACAGAAGACAGCAGAGCGCGCTCACCGCCGACTTTTGCTTCTGCTGCTGCTTGCTTTTTTTTTTTTTAACCCGAAGGCGCTAGCGGCAGCCTCACACGCGAGCGCCACGCGAGGCTCCTGAAGCCGACCTGCGAAGAGGGGAGGGGAGGAGGAGGCGGGGTGGAGGGAGGAGGGGACGGATTTGCACCTTCCTCGCTCCCACCCTAAGAAGTCGCTCCCGGGGATTTTGTATTTCTGTAACTTACCTCGGGACTCCAGCTTTCTCTCTCCCCTTCTCTCCCTTCTCTGTTCGTGCCCCTCCCCGGTCCTGTCTGTGCCCCCCTAGCGTGCGCCCCGCACCTCGCGTCCCCGCTCGCTCCGATCGCGCGACTCCTTGGCCGCCGCGGTGCATGGAGAGCCCTGCCAAGATGGAGAGCGGCGGCGCCGGCCCGCAGCCCCCGCAGCCCTTCCTGCCGCCCGCAGCCTGCTTCTTTGCCACGGCGGCACAGAGCGCGCAGCCGCCGCCGCCGCCGCCGCCGCCGCCGCAGCTGAGCCCCGCGGCCGACGGCCAGCCCTCAGGGGGCGGTCACAAGTCAGCGCCCAAGCAAGTCAAGCGCCAGCGCTCTTCGTCGCCCGAACTGATGCGCTGCAAACGCCGGCTCAACTTCAGCGGCTTTGGCTACAGCCTGCCGCAGCAGCAGCCGGCCGCCGTGGCGCGTCGCAACGAGCGCGAGCGCAACCGCGTCAAGCTGGTCAACCTGGGCTTCGCCACCCTGCGGGAGCACGTACCCAACGGCGCGGCCAACAAGAAGATGAGCAAGGTGGAGACGCTGCGCTCCGCCGTCGAGTACATCCGCGCGCTCCAGCAGCTGCTGGACGAGCACGATGCGGTGAGCGCCGCCTTCCAGGCCGGCGTCCTGTCGCCCACCATCTCCCCCAGCTACTCCAACGACATGAACTCCATGGCCGGCTCACCGGTCTCATCCTACTCTTCGGACGAGGGCTCCTACGACCCTCTCAGCCCCGAGGAGCAAGAACTGCTCGACTTCACCAACTGGTTCTGAGGGGCTCGGCCTGGTCAGGCCCTGGTGCGAATGGACTTCGAAAGCAGGTAGGTGACACGGGGGCCTGGACCGGGGGATTCTCTAGCCTTCATTCTTTTTCTTCTGTAGGAGGGCGACTGCCCCCCACGGAGATGAGGGGAGGGGTGGATTGAAAGGATTTGTGAGTTTGTCCTTTTTCAAATCCTGGCGTGTAAGTTTCAGCCTTGGCTTCAGAGAGCGGCGGCTTTGCCCAGGTCTCCAAGGACTTGCAGGGTAGGGGTACCCAGGCGGTGTACAGAGTACTAGACTTGTCAGAAGAGGCGCTCTACCTGACAGATCTTCCTCCGGGGACTCCACTTCCTCCCACCACTAGCCTCCAAGTTCACACTAACCTCTCCCCTTCTTCTTATGTTATAGGGCCTGCACAAGCTGCATCTTTAGTTCTTTCTCCTCGGCGATGTTGGAAGGGAGAAGAAAGAAGAAGAAGAGAATAAGAAGAAAACAAACAAATCCAGGCACCCCACCCCCTACATCAACTAAGCGCCGCCCGCCTGAGAAGCAAGGCTCTAGCAAAACAGGGATGGGCTCAGAATAGTATCTTTGCACTCCAATCATTCCCGGAGATAGTGACTAGGACCCTAGGATGACTAGGATGCACAGATTGCAGCTGGTGTGCAAAAGCAGTGGGTTCCTGGCGTCAGGGAGCAGCACACGCCCTGTAGGAACTCCCACCCACCACTAACAGGCAGAGCTGACCTCCCCACCCTCTCTTGAAAGCCAGTTCTTTGGCCCTCTGGAAATGGGTTGGTGTCCTTCCTCTGTATGCCCCACCCTGATAAAGCTGTGGACGTTTGTCTGCAGTGAAAGTATGGTATTTGAAACCCCGATCCTCTGGGGGTTTTCAAAACCCCCAGCCTCTTGGGGCCCCCCTCCCCAAGCGTCACTCCCTCACACCATCTTTTCCATCATTTTCATCATAGAATGCTTCCAATCTTTTGTGAATTTTTTTTATTATAAGAAAAATCTATTTGTATCTATCCTAACCAGTTTGGGGATATATTAAGATATTTTTGTACATAAGAGAGAAAGAAAGAAAAAAATTTATAGAGTTTTGTACAAATGGTTTAAAATGTGTATATCTTGATACTTTAACATGTAATGCTATTACCTCTGCATATTTTAGATGTGTAGTTCATCTTACAACTGCCATTTCCCCTATGTGGTTTTGTAAAGAACTGTCCTCATAGGTGAGATTTAAAGGCCATCGGATGTACTTCAGCACCAATGTGTCTTACTTTATAGAAACTTTGTTAATGTATTAATGATGTTATTAAATACTGTTCAAGAAGAACAAAGTTTATGCAGCTACTGTCCAAACACAAAGTGGCAGCCAGTTGGTTTTGATAGGTTGCCTTTTGGGAAATTTCTACCACTGCCCTTTTTTTTTCTTACTGTTTTATTACAAACTTACAAAAGAAAATACCCCGTGTATAACCCTGTTTTATACAAACTAGTTTCGTAATAAAACTTTTTTCTTTTTTTACAAATGAAAATAATCAGCTGCCTCCAAGTCTTCTTTGATGTTACTGCCCCATCCAAGTTATTATCAAAATGCCAAAGGGAAGGGAGGGGGAGAGGGTGGTGTGAAAGATGCTAAGTGGCAGAGATGTCAAAGATAAGTGCTGTGACCAGGCCTATCCGAGGTGACTCTATGAAACTTGTACAAAGAAATATATCTCTACCTGTATATCTACATATATAGATATATAGATAGTTTTCCTTGACATTTATGGTGCAAATGTATGCAGACACCTAGCAAATAGGTGGTGATTAACAGCTGCATCATCTTTTGATGAAATGACTGTACACTGAAAAAAATCCCCCCCCAAATGAACTGGAAGGAGAGGGTCCTCACCCCACTTTCCAACCCTTAGTCCCACTCTGAGTTTCTCATTGTGAAACTGTGGCAGGTCTGGATGAGATGATGAACATCAGGAGTGGGAGAAAGGATGGGGGTGCCTGAGGCTGGGCTTGGGGGAGGTAGCCCTGTCCACACTGCCAGGGGTGGGCGTGTTCTCCCTTCACCGCCAGCCATGCATTTTCTACTCCTTTCTCCCACTGCACACACTGTCCATGTTGGTTTTAAGTAAAGGGTACGTATGATATAAATTTCTTACAGGAGTTAGATTTAAAGAAATAAAAGCCCTAGAAATGGGTGGTAGCTTTGAGACACTGGCCTATCTAAGCTTGTGACTCTATCCGAATGGTGTGAGTTGCGTGTAAAAGTACCCAATTACCAAGATTCAAAAAGAAATTGGTGGGTTTTTGGCTGGCTTGCTTCTTGTCAGTTAGCAAGGACGTGATCAGAATCCCACTCCGCCTCTTGTGGGCTCCTCGCTCGCCGCTTGCATTACTTGCAGATTCAGTTAGCGTGTCTCCAGCCAAGCGGAAAGCCGAGCGCAAAATGCATCTTACAAAACCCAACAAAGAGCGGGGGGCCAGCACGTCTTCCAGAGTTAAAAATCTAGTCTGTGTTGGTACATCTATACCATTTAGTGGCACAGAATAATCATTTTTTAAAGCCGCGATGCGCAGAGCACGCCCCAGCGTCTGATGTCATTTTGCTAAATGACCCTCTATAGAATGCACATTGAGGCTTCAGTCCCTTTCAAAGAGATGAGCGTAATTAAGGGGGGGAAAAAATCAGTAAATTCCTCTTCGCCATAAATAATCGGACTTTCTGCCAGCAGTGGGCCAATTTAGAGCTTACTTGAGGGAAGTAATGCTTTTGAGATGCCTGCTTTATTTTTATCTTCTCATTTGTAGCACCGGACCTCGGTCCCCATCCCCCCCCCCCCCCGCGCCCCCGACCCCTTCCCGACCCTCATGCATTTCCTTTTTTCTTTTAATTTAGCTCCTTTGCAAGTTTCCAGATAAGGTACGCAAAGAAAGTGTAGCAAGTCATTTATGGCTATGAATATAACATTAGGATAATGTTTCAGCCCCCACAAAGGGGATTTTTCCCCCCTTCTCCTTGTGAAGACAGGTGTTCTTTTACTCACTTCTGAATGGGAAATATCCAGTCTCGTTAAACTCGGGGCAAAGTTAGCCGTTGTTTGCCACAATGCGGAGGCAAACTCTAAAAATTCACAAAAACACACACAATTTTGCCGAAGCTAGGAAAGGCAAAGCGGGGATTGGGCAAAATCTCATTACATCTGCTCTAATCGCTTAGCAACACAAAGCCGGGGCTTGTGCGGCGAAGGGAAGCCATTCAGGGCGCTCTGACAGGCCGCATTCAGCCAGCATTAGTCAGCTCCATAAATCACCGCTGCCCATTGGCTGCGCGGCGGGCTTTGGAGCGGCCCTGGGCTGTCAGCGAAATACAAAATGTAGACCCCAGCGGCTAGCAGTAGCGGCCTCTCCCCAGCGTGAGCCCCCTCTTCTGCTTTCTTTTTCGGGAGGGAGATGCTGGAGAAAAAACTGCTTTGACTTTATTAACTTAGAAATCTTAACTATTCAAAAAAAAAAAAAAAAAGCTTGGAGACCACCGAGTTAAGACTGGAGTAGCCTGAAATTGACCAGGAGGAGCAAGCAGGCGGGAGAGGAAAGATAAAAAATAGACCCGCCGCTGGACGCAAAACTGTTGAATGCGAGTATTATCAGAGGCTATACTGGAGCTCCCGGGACGCACATCTCATTTCCCTGACACTACCTTTCAAAATTTTAAATTGCGAGGAGGAGGATGTGCGTGGAGTGGAGAAATATCTTCGGTTATCAGACGGGCCCACCAAAGAAGAGGGAAAAATAACCCGTCTGTTCTCTGCCTAGAGCATCAAAGGGCTAGGACTGAGAAAGAGGGAGTACAATGTGCGTTAACACTTCACTGTTCTTGCAGAGTTGGGGATGTGAGATGAGAGAGTCCACATCTCCTTCTTGTTTGCAACATGCGGCTGGTGGTACCCACCAGAGCAACAGGATGCTATGTAAAAGGATTTAGCACATGGCCTGGTGGGGGAGATTACAACCTATATGTAAATGTGAGCACCTGGTGTTGCTATTCTAGTATCTCACTTTCACAGGGACTGGTCAGTTAGTTGATGCACCCAAATTAACCTAGATTTGAGGTTTACCCACAGGAAAAAGAAATCTGTGAATAGATGTAGTCTTTCCAGGGAAGCCCAGCCCAACTTATTTCAAATGCCACCTCTTCCGAGAAGCTTTCCTTGATCATCCTATCTAAAGCAGCTTTCTGCTGGCTATAGTCACTCTTTATCCATTTTTCTGTTTCTCCTTCCTGCCATCTACTACTACGCAAAAACCAGAAACAAAACAAACTCCGACAAACAACAAAAGACCACCTATTTGTTTATGCAGTTGCTGTCCATTGCCCCCTTTTGGAAGGTAAACTCCACGAGGACTGGGAGCTTACTTGTCTTGTTCTCTGGAGTCCCTCCAGCTCCTACCCTGCTCTGCCTCTTCCTTGCATAAAAAGGAAGTAGGAATGTAACTTCCACCTGAGCTTAGAGCCCAGCCCTCATCATTCCCAGTGGGAAAAGAACCCAGTGTCAGCGAATCCACTTCCCTCCCTCCCTCTGACTCCAGATAACCTGGAGTTTCTGGGGAAATCTGAAAACAGATCATTTCTGGATCCAGGATTGGAGAGAAGGAGAAAAGAGTTCAGAGACTTCTCAACAACTGGAAAAGGAAAACAGCTTGGAGGGCACTAGGTACCCCAGGGAAGCATCCATCGTGTTTTGAAAACAGGTTGCCATAAAACGAGCTGAGAGAGTTCACTCTAGAAGATACAAATTAAGACAATGACGTCCTAGAGATGTTGACTAACCTTAATCATTTGCCCTCCCTTTTTATTGATGAGTGCAGACATGGATGAGTGAGTGAATGGGTGAATGAAACCAAGTAGAGCTTCCCAACAGCTGCATGGTCTTAGTTCATCTTGGTGGCAAGACCTCTTTGTTCCCTAGGTCTCCCTTGCCCTCTGGCTTCCTGTTGGGTTTGGCCACTAGGAGTTTGTGAGGTAGGAGGGAAGGTAGGTCAGACCATGTTTATCCCTGCTCCGCACTGAAAAGGTCCTCAGTTGCTTTAGCAGTGACTCTCCTCTTCCATCTCAGGCCTCGGCTCTTGTCAGGACCTTTCTCTCCCATAGCAACAACTCTTGCAGAGATGCAGTAACAGCTTCCTCCTCTGTCCCCTGAAATCCAGAGATGCTAACGATACTCCCCTTGTTTCTAGTCTCTGGGTGCTGCATCTTGTTGGTTCTTTTAGTTCCACCCACCTCCGTCTCTCCATTAGACTCTTTTCATTTGCCCTTTCAAGTGCGCTGCCGGCTCCTGCTGACCCTGTCTGGTACCCAGGCTCTTCTCCTGCAGAATCTCGGGGATGTACTTGTTTTGAGTAAGATTCTCAGGAATCATAGGGCCATCATTATGAAACTCCCTAGGGCAGAGGTGAACCTAGCTTTATTCAAAACCAAACTCTGGAAGAGCAATTCATCCTTTGGCACTGGGAATGACTTACTTGAAAGTTCGCAAAGTAAGTCAATTTCAGTTTTCTCTTCTAGAAAATGAGGGTAATGACTTGTCCCTTGCATAGACAGATGGATAGAAAATGAAAGGGCTTTAGAGCTGCCCATGATTATAGCAGCTGAAGGGATACCCACTTCTCACGATCTTCCAAAACCAGGTAGAAGGATGGTGCTGGGGACTTGCCACCAAGATAAACTAAGACCATGCAGCTGTTGGGAAGCTATTCTTGCTTTCATTCACCCATTCACTCACTCATCCATGTCTGCACTCATAAATAAAACGGGAGGGCAGATGATTAAGGTTAGTCAACATTTCTAGGACTTAATTGTCTTAATCTGTATCTTCTAGAGTGAACTCTCTCTGCTGGTTTTATGGCAACCTGTTTTCAAAACACAATGGATGCCCCTCTGGGGTACCTAGTGCCCTGCAAGCTGTTTTCCTTTTCCAGTTGTTGAGAAGTCTCTGAACTCTTTTCTCCTTCTCTCCAATCCTGGACCCAGAAATGATCTGTTTTCAGATTTCCCCAGAAACTCCAGGTTATCTGGAGTCAGAGGGAGGGAGGGAAGTGGATTCGCTGACACTGGGTTCTTTTCCCACTGGGAATGATGAGGGCTGGGCTCTAAGCTCAGGTCGAAGTTATATTCCTACTTCCTTTGTATGCAAGATTAGGTTGTTACAAAAGAGGGTGTGTAGGTTAATGGCAGGAAGCAAGTTGCAGCGCAGAGCAGGGCCCTGAGCGCGTGTCAGGCTTAATGATTTATTCAGGCTGCAGCGCATCCGGGCAGTGATTGGCTGCAGGCATGCGTCCGCTGTCAGCTGCGCGCGCGCCGGGACCTCGCCCGGCTACCTGATGGCAGTGATGGGGGGTGTCGGGGAGAGGAGGCTTGTCACTCGCTCGGAGGCGAGAGGTGGGGAAAAGGGAGAGGGCGGAGGTGAGAGAAAGAGAGAGGAAGCCAAAGGTGGAGGAAGGGAAGGACAGAGAAGAGATGGAGAGAAAAAGAAGAAAGAGAGGGTGGGATGGGGGAGAGAGGAGAGAAGGGAGCGAGGGAGGGAGAGAGAAAGAGCAGGAAGAAAAAACGAGAGGGAAATAGAGACAAAGCAGGAGAAGAGAGAAGAATGAATGAAAGAAGACAGAGGTTGGAGAGGGGAGTGGGACGCGCTCCCAGAACGCCCCACGTGCGCCCCCCTCCAGGCAGCCTGCCGGCCGCTGCTCACAAAGCCGCCTTTGATGCGCTGGCGACCAGGACTATTTTGGGGACGAGATGGGGGAAAGGCGCCAACCCACACGCCTTGAAGGGAGTCACTTTCTGCAAAGTGCGTTGGAGAGGACTGGGCCTTGGGTCCGGGCAGGAAGTGGATGCAGGGGACAAAAGCCCGGCACCTGCCAAAAGCAAGAGCAAATCATCCTCGCCTCCTCCCTCCTCCCCTGCAGGTGGGGAGGCTGCTCCTGAACCCTCTTCCCACCATTCTTTGGGTCTCTAACTTCATCCAAGAGTCACTTTCTCCTACTCCTTTCTTCACTTTTTTGCTCTCTCCCATTTTGCATTATTATTTACAATAGTAGGGCTTCACTGGTGGCTCAGAGGGAAAAGAATCCACCTGCAATGCTGGAGACCTGGGTTCCATCCCTGGGTTGGGAAGATTCTCCAGAGCATGGCAAACCACTCCAGTATTCTTGCCTGGGAAATCCCATGGAGAGAGGAACCTGGCAGGCTACAGTTCATGGGGTCACAATAAGTCTGGCCTGACTGAGCCACTAAGCATTCTTTGGGTCTCTAACTTCATTCAAGGGTCACTTTCTCCTTGTCTTTTCTTGACTTATTTGCTCTCACCCACTTTGCATCATTATTTGCAATAATCATAATAAGCTAGCACTACCCAAATATTTGTAGACTGGAGTTTTACTCCAGCCCATGAGCCCTTTGGAAAGAGGGATTGCGGGGGGGGGGGGAATGGGGGGAGAACAGAAGAAAGCTACTTGGAGGGGAAGGGAGGGGATTTGAACATCAAATGGGAGAACCAGAGGCTGTGTGCATTTTCCTGGATAAAGTTGTAGAGCCTAGAAAGTCAGCAGTAGGAGGGCGGCTGCCTGTATTGGGGCAGTTGGAAGTTCTATCAATAACCACCCCTCTGCCCAGGACCAAGACAGAATAAAGCTGCCCTCCGCAACCCTCCCTTCCCACCTCCAGGACACACAGCCCATGGCCTCCCCCAGCTCTTCTCTCTTTACCAGGAAAAACAGTCTGCCTCCATTGTCCAGGTGCCAGCGGGGCCTTTGGCGAAAGGGAGGCCGGCCAGCCCTCTGATCAAACTCAAAGGTTAGTTAAAAGACAAAAACAGCTGAAAGTCTTCATGAATAATGCTGGGCCAGCACCCTTCCCCCAGGACGCCCCCTCCCCCGCCCAACCACCCAGCTCAGCGCAGTGCAAGCCCAGCTCAATGCCCTGCCGTTTGGTTATGCTGCTCGCCTAAGTCAGAATTTCACAGAAAGCTCGAGAAGAAAAGCTCCCACAATTAGGGGTCGCCTGTCAGAAAACATTAACGCCTTCCTCTCCCAGCCTGTCAGGCTGGCTGCAGATACAAACCGCCATGGCGAATTGGCCATCCACCGCGTGAAGCACCCGCCAGCCAAAAGAGCAGGGATTTCAAAGCCAGAGAAGCTGGAGGCCGCCTGAGTGTGGTTTCTGCAGTGTCAGGATGTGAGGAGATACACTCAGCTTCTTCCTTGGAAGAGTCAGTACAAGATGCTTGAAAGAGGTCATTAAGAGATAGATGTAAGGATGGACAGATAAACAGACCTCCCAGGTCTGGGCAGGAGAGCAGGACCTTTTCCTGCAGTGGATATGGTTTAAATGGCTACTACTTCATCTCTTGTTTAATGAGCATTTTCCAAGCTCTGGGCATCTTATTTTGCTCATAATCAGGGCAGTCCTATAAGGTGATGCATTATTATATTTGCCTTATAGATGAAAGAACTGAGGGACAGGGGGAGGTTATCTGACTTGTCCATCATCACAAACCCAGGTAGTGGCAGAGTCAGAATTTGAACTCAGGTTTGTCTGACTTCAGATTTCAAGTTCTTTCCACCATAATCCAGCCCATAGTTTCTCCAATAAGACCCAAAGACCAACTCTATGCTTGTCTGCATCTGAAATGCTACTAGTATGTGAGCATTTCTTTGCCATCTTCCTTGTATTACCAAGAATATTTCCTGCTTCCAGAATATTCTGGTATGTGCTGGATACTCAAAACATATGAAAGGAAGGGAAGAGAGAAGAAAGGGAGACAGGAGAAGAGGGAGGAAAGGAGGGATTCCTTAGATTCCTTTTGATTTTCTTTGAATGAAACGTTGTTCTATAAGATACTTAACTTGGGGATTAAGAGACCTGACCAGGATTCTCCATGCATCATCACAAGTCTTTGTTTCCTCAAATGCATAAATGGAGATGAGAACACCTGTCTACATGGCTAATTATAAAGATAGAATTAAACAGACTATGTAGAAGTGACTAGCATAGTCTCTAGCACATAGTAGGTACTCAAGAAAATTCAGTTGAACATGATATAGGATTTAGTCTTTTATTTTTGTGTATCAGAAAACTATGCCACACATCCAATTACATTCATGAAACATATGACATCAGGGAATTTTATCTTCTGTTGTTGTATGGTGCTCATACCACAGGGATGGTGAGCTAAAGCAGAGTCCATGTTCATGGATGTTCAGGGGACTGCCTGGTGGCATGGAAGTGTTTCAGTGCCTCTGAGAAGTGAGCGGTCATTCTCTGGTCAGAGCAGAATAGTTGTGCTGTTGCTCACTGCCCCTGGTGATGTAGGGAGGAGGTTGTCAGCCCAGTTCGTGGAAGAAAAAAAAGACAGCCCAAGGAGTGAGGACTTTGCTGGGAGAAAGTGAGCACTAGAGTTAGAACTGGCCACTGGGCCCTGCTCCAGGAGCTTTGCCCTCTCAGCATTCTGAACTGATTCAGAACTGTGGCCTCTTCCCAAGTCTTAGAAGCAAATTTTTCCAAAAAGCCATTTATAGAAATTCAAGGGATTGCCAGCACTTCCACTGCGTCTCTCATGATTATCTAGATTATTTAGATTTGCATCAACTCCCAAACCTCCAGTACTGCTATTGCCTCCCAACAATCAGTTTTTCCAAGTTCCAAGATACCAATTAAAAAAAAAAAAAAAGTGAGTGGGAAAAGTTTATAATCCCAGTAAGGTTTCATAATTCGGCAACCAGATCAGCTTCTCAGTGACTGTTTTCCCACTGATTCCAAGTGTGAATTGTTTGGCTTCCAGAGATCCGGGATGATCTCCATGGCCTGCTCTGTGTCACATTTCCCCCTTTTCCTCCTTCCCTGGTCCACCTTCCTCATATTTCTGAAAACAGATTCTGTCCTGGATATATAATCATTAATTCATGGACTGCTAGCCAAAAATAATGGAGGAAGGTAAACATGAGGTCACTTTTGAGCTATTTCATGAAAATATATCATTGGCTGAAGATGTTCAGAATGTAGTCATGTTTGAAAGGCAGGCCAACTATATGAACATGCCATGTCCCAAGAACATGATACCATATGGGCATTCTCAGTGATGTCTGGCTCTTTGTGACCCCATGGACTGTAGCCCACCAGGATCCTCTGCCCATGGGATTTTTCAGGCAAGAATACTGGAGTGGATTTCCATGCCCTCTCCAGGGGATATTTCCAACCCAGGGATCGAACCTGTGTCTCCTGCATTGGTAGGCACATTCTTTACCACTGAGCCACCTAGGAAGCTCAAGAACATGATATAAGACTGCTAAAGTGATGAATGTAGAGTTTGTATAACCAGTGATCTAACATCGGTTCAGTTCAGTTCGGTTCAGTTGTTCAGTTGTGTCTGACTCTTTGAGACCCCATGCAGCACGCCAGGCCTTCCTGTCCGTCACCAACTCCCAGAGTTTACTCAAACTCATGCCCATTGAGTGGGTGATGCCATCCAACCATCTCACCCTCTGTTGTCCCCTTCTCCTCCTGCCTTCAATTTTTCCCAGCATCAGGATCTTTTCAAATGAGTCAGTTCTTCGCATCAGGTGGCCAAAGTATTAGAGTTTCAGCTTCAGCATCAGTCCTTCCAATGACTATTCAGGACTGATTTCCTTTAGGATGGACTGGTTGGATCTCCTTGCAGTCCAAAGGACTCTCAAAAGTCCAGACCATCTGACCTGCCTCTTGAGAAATCTGTATGCAGGTCAGGAAGCAACAGTTAGAACTGGAGATGGAACAACAGACTGGTTCCAAATCGGGAAAGGAGTATGTCAATGCTATATATTGTCACCCTGCTTATATAACTTATATGCAGAGTACATCATGAGAAATGCTGGGCTGGAGGAAGCACAAGCTGGAATCAAGATGGCCGGGAGAAATATCAATAACCTCAGATATGCAGATGACACCACTGTTATGACAGAAAGCAAGAACTAAAGAGACTCTTGATGAAAGTGAAAGAGGAGAGTGAAAAAGTTGACTTAAAACTCAGCATTCAAAAAACCAAGATCATGGCATCTGATCCCATCACTTCATAGCAAATAGACAGGGAAACAGTGGAAACAGTGACAGGCTTTATTTTCTTAGGCTGCAAAAATCACTGCAGATAGTGACTGTAGCTATGAAATTAAAAGATGCTTGCTCCTGGGAAGAAAAGTTATGACCAACCTAGACAGCATATTAAAAAGCATAGACATTACTTTGCCAACAAAGTTCCATCTAGTCAAGGCTTTGGTTTTTGCAGTGGTCATGTATGGATGTGAGAGTTGGACTATAAAGAAAGCTGAACATTGAAGAATTGATGCTTTTGAACTGTGGTATTGGAGAAGACTCCTGAGAGTCTAACACTTGTGGTTTATATTAATTAGCGATGGGGTCTTTCCTGTGAAAAGACAGAATGAGTCAGCACTGCAGCCCTAGGAGAGGGCGAGGCTGCACTAGCCTGGCGTCAGTATCCATGGAGTTTATAGTATCTCTGCTTCTCAAGGACAGGGAAGCAGAGCTTGGTAGAGAAGCAGTGCATGCCCCAGGCAGGCACCTTCCCCAGGCTCTTCCTGTTGGACAATCAAGAAGAAACCTGCTCCACACCCACCTCCCGGTTCCCGGAAAGTTTTGTCACCTTGCTTCCCTGGAACACACAGATGAAGGCGATTTATTCTGTGGCATCTAAAGCGGGTCTACTTCTCAGAGAAGAGCTAATTGGTTGCTAGGCAGCCTCTACAGATGACAGCAGACATGCTAATTCTAATTCTAGGTACTTTTTCTAAGGAAAAAAATCAGACATGCTCAAAAGACACACAGCAAATAGTGGGGTTTTTTTTGTAACAGTAGTAGTAGTATTTTTCATAGTGTTGAAGAATATGACACAAACTGAAACTTCAATGCAGGAGACGTAAAAGATGCAGGTTCAGTTCCTGGTTTGGGAAGATCTCCTGGAGGAGGGCATGGCAACCCACTCCAGTATTCTTGCCTAGAGAATCCCATGGACAGAGGAGCCTGGTGGGCTACAGTCCATGGGGTCAGACACAACTGAAGCAACTCAACACACACACACACATCATGGAAATAATCTGTGATATAAGTATCTTGTCGTAAGTGAAAAGAATAGCCATCACCTATAATTCTGCCAGCCAAAGGAAACCAGACAATGTCTAATTACATGTGTGGTTATTTTGACAAGGTGGTACCATATAATTCACTTTCCTTCTTAAAATATTAGCTTGGCCAAAAAATTCATCCAAGTTTTTCCCATAACATCTTACAGAAAAATCCAAATGAACTTTTCAACCAACCCAATATGACCATTAATCAGTTTAGTCATTAATTCAGCAAATATTTTCCCAGGCCCTATTTTATACCCTTGGGATACAGTAGTGGCAAAGACCAACACAATCCCACACCTTATCATTTATGAGGTAAGAAAGACACTCCAAATCTGCTAGTTACACATTTTTAAACCCTCACGTACAACATAATTTTAAATGTTAATTGAATAACATCTTTAACCGATCTGTAGTTTTACACAGAGGTTTCCTTTAATTTTATTTTTTGCTATTTGTGAATAAATCCTGTGATGAAAAATCTTATAACCAAACAATTATACAAGACTATGTTCCCAACACACAGCTGAAGAACTGTTTTGTTAAAGGGAATGTGTTTTCTGAAGACTTTTAGATTCATATCACCTACAAGTGCCTTCAGCAGATATTAATATAATCAGTGTGGTTTTCACCAGCAGTGATTGAGTACACATCAGGTATTACATTTATTGCATTTTAAATAAGCAAACAATGTTGCCAATGGTAATTGATGCCTCCTTCTTTCATTCTGCTACATCACCAATGATGGTCAATTACTTTTTCATGTCTATTTGCATCAGTGATTCTCATATGCTGGACTGAGATGAACTGCTTCACAATGAATACAGGAGGATGTCTACTTAAAATACATGTTCCTTAAAATACAGATAAATCCTGATTAACTGCGTGTTCTGGACAGTGACTGTAATTTTAGCCCTCCTGGGGAGATATGCCAGATAACTAACTTTAGAAGCAACATCTGTGATAAGACCACTCATGGGATAACGGTGACTTCTATTCCAAATTTACTTTTTCCAGGTGCCAAGGGTTAAATGCCCCCAGTGGTAATCTGTGGGCGGGGAATGCAAAGGATTACTCTAGCCTCTGACTCCCCAAGTGTTCCTACTCTCCTTTCCCCCCTCTTCCTATTCACGCTGACCTCCCAGCTCTGCCCCCCACCTGCTGCTGGCCTCAAGAAGAAAGCCATTTCCATTGGCCTTGGCTGCCTGGGGAGATCTATATTACTCTGGGGAAGACGAGAGCTGTCCCCATCTTGGTAGAGTGTGAAATTCAGTTTTGATTGCAAAGGGAAGCCATTTCAATGGGATTACACCGTGACCATGTAGATTAAACCCAGCCATATGGCCCGGGGACGCTTCTTCCTCCTGTCAGGTAACAGGGCCTTGCTAATGACGTGGTGATGACATTTTCAAATGAAAAAATAAAGCCACCTGGATTTAGAATAAAAGAGGTGAAAAATGACAAGATGCTGGTAAGTGGCACAACAGAGCTTTCAGCCCTCCATGGGCTTTGAAGAAGAGGTGGGGTTTGTTTAATTTAAAAGTAAAACCAATGATCGTACGCCTGACGTTATGAAAGGAGTTCTGCCTGTTTGGCACAGCAGAAAGGGATTCCAGTGTTGACTCAAAGGGATTGCTTAACCTCACTTAGCCTCAATTTCTTCATCTGTTAAGTGGGCAGAAAACCATACTTCACAGGGTTGTCACAAGAACAAAACAGGTTATGTGAAGCTGATTTGCAATCTGCTAGTCACCCTACCAATATGAAAAAAATAGATGTTTTTTAATGTCAGAACTCTCAGGTGCAAACAACAGAAATCAACTCTGGCTGATTTAAACTGGAAAGAAACTTATCAAATGGCTTTGAGTCATTCCTAGAATTACTGAAAAGGTTAACTGCAGAGTCAGAAGGTGACCAGGAAAAAATGGGGCTGAGCAGCAGCCAGAAATCATCGATAAAATCACCCTGCACTGTAGCTGGGTGAGATTGCATCCACCTTGCCTCCAGCCTCTGGACTCTGCTGTTTAGACTGACACCACCTCCAGGAACAGCCCTGGATGTCCTGCCAGCAGAGACAATGCCACTGCTTGGAAACTCGTTGGCTGGACCCATAGCCCCAGATGCCATTGTGACAAAAATGAATTCTCTGCTGTTGTTGCTTCTTTATGATACTAGTTGTCCAGTCTATGGGCTTCCCAGGTGGCACTAGTGATAAAAATAAACCTACCTCCCAATGCAGGTAGATGTAAGAGACGTGGATTTGATCTCTGCATTGGGAAGATTCCCCTGGAGGAGGGCACAGCAAGCCATTCCAGTATTCTTGCCTGGAGAATGCCTTGGACGGCGGAGCCTGGTGGGCCACAGTCCGTAGCATAGGGTCGCAAAGAGTCAGACATGGCTGAAGCGACTTAACAGGCATGTGTGCATCCAGTCTACATGTGGGGTGGGAGCTTCTGATTAGTCGAGACAGAGATGCAAGGGAGGCCAAGAAGGCAGTGTCTGACCTTGCCCACTTTTATAGCAGGAGATGGACTCTGCTTCCTACCAAAATGCTCAAGAACCTCCAGTGGAAGGGTGCTCAGATGCTGGGCAGCCCCAAAGCAAACCAAATAATAAAGAGCAGCAACAAGAAGGAAGACAGCTTTCAGAACAGGGGTCAGCCAGCTATTTCCATGAAGGGTCGCAGGTAAATATTTCCTGCTATAGCAGTATGAGAGAAGCAGGAACTCTATGCAACCTGAAATATACAGTTGTGTTCCAATACAGTTTTTATACATAAACAAGCTTTGGCTTTCAGGTCATAGATTGTATATCCTTGCTCTAGAGTGTGGATGGTGGTGACAACTTAAGGCAACTTGAGAAACTTGCCTCTGTGTCCTGGCTGGAGATGGGCGCAGGTGGAGAAAGCAGAAATTCTTTAAAATTTGCTCCTCTCATCTTTTTAACTTACTTCTGGTAACTGCTGGTTTTACAATGAAAACTGTTTCCTAGGTAGGGGCTTAATCGCATGTAAACTCCTGTTGCTGTTCAGTCGCCAAGTTGTCTGACTCTTCGAGACCCCATGAGCGGCAGCATGCCAAGCTTCCCTGTCCTTCACTATCTCCTGGAATTTTCCCAAGTACACTATTGGGTTGGCCAAGAAGTTTGTTTGGGTTTTCCTGTAAGATGGTATGAAAAACCCCAAGTGAAACTTTTGACCAACCATATATTTGGATTCAAATAGAATTATAATTCAGATCTGAGCATGTGGAGCGCCCCCTCCAGGTGAGGAGTGTGGCAGAGGCTAGGGGAAATGAAGCCTCCTTCATCTTCTGCCCTCCTGTGTGACTACCCAGGGTGCCCCCCGGCCTCCAGGGGCTCCTTTCCTCAGCTCTGTGGCATTACTACACCTTTAGGGCCAGTGGCATCATTGCTGGCCACGGATGGTCTCAGAAGGGCATTTAGTTCACTCCAGGTGCCTGGGTATTAGTTGCTTCCTAAGGGGATGCCAGTCACATTGATAAAATAGTCAGTAGCTTCTTATGTGAGGTCCCCATGGGTTGGTTTTATGTGACCTGGGGAGGGAAGAGTCAGGCCAGTGGACTGAATGACAAATCATCAGACATGAATGTTTACTCTCATAGAGGTAAAATAACTCCTTGGTGGATAAAGCTTGTTTCCTTCTTTTCATCATTTATTTACATCATAGAAGTTTTGACCCTAAAGTATGCCGTGTCTATACTGCACAGTGGGGCTATGTTGTTGCTTTTCAGTGACCAAGTCATGTCTGACTCTCGGCAACCCCGTGGACTGCAGCACGCCAGGCCTCCCTGTCCCTCACCCTCTCCTGGAGTTCGCCCAGGATCATGTCCATTGAATTGGTGACACCATCCAACCATCTCATCCTCTGCCACTCTCTTCTCCTTTTGCCTTCAGTCTTTCCCAGCATCAGGGTCTTTTCCAACGAGTCAGCTCTTCACATCAGGTGGCCAAAGCAATGGAGCTTCAGCTTCAGCATCAGTCCTTCTAATGAATGTTGGGGCTATAAAGATGAATAAAACATGGTCTCTATCCTGGGGGATGTTCAATTAGTTTTGTCTTTATAAACAAGCTTTTTTTCTTTTTTACTCCTGGGAGCACTCATTTGCTATATCTGTTTCTTCCCAGCACATGTTGCAGGGAAGCGGGCTTATTTATCCCTCTATGAGGGAGGTCAGTCCTCACTTTGATCAGAAAATTCAACCTGTGAGAGATCTTCCTTCCTGCTTCCCAAGGAGGAGGTCCGGATATAGCAATTGGGGTTGTATCCTGGCCCACAACACTCTCAGGCCACAGGTGCTGACTAGCTGCCATCCTTATTTAAAGGCTTGGCACCTTGTGGTCCCAGGATGACCGCCCTGACTCCAGATGATGTCTGCTTTCTAGGCAAGAAGGGGAAGAATAAAGAGCAGAAAGGTTGTGCTGTCTAAAGCTGCTCTCCTCTAAAATGCTTTCCTATTAGCCACCTCTGTAAATCCCAATCATATCTCTCAGGTCAGAACTGTACGCACGACTATGTTTAAAATAGATGACCAACAGGCACTTACTGTATAGCACAGGGAACTCTGCTCAATATGATGGAACAACCTAAGTGGGAGACGAACTTGAAAAAAATGCATGTATGTGTTTAACTGAATCACTTTGCTCTACACCTGAAACTAATACATCATTGCTAATCAACTACACCCCAATATACAACTAGAAGTTATAAATAATAAAGCATATTAGAGAAGGGGGAAAAAAAAGGATGAAAACGAACTATATTGAGTGGCTATTGGAAGGGGCCAAAGAAGCCAGGAATTGCCTTTTAAGCCAGGAATGTTGCTGCTGCAAACACGTGTTGTTGCTGTTGTTCACTTGCTAAGTTGTGTCCGACTCTTTGCGACTCCATGGACTGCAGCAGGCCAGGCTTCACTATCTCCCAGAGTTTGCAAGTGGGATTCTGTTAATAAGAAAGAAGGGGAGGATGGATATTGGGTTTCAAAGACTCTCAAGATGCTTCCCTGGTAACTCAGATGGTAAAGAATCTGCCTGCAATGTGGGAGACCTGTGTTCCATTCCTGGCTTGGGAAGATCCCCTGGAAGAGGGCATGGCAACCCACTCCAGTGTCCTTGCCTAGAGAATCCCCAAGGATAGAGGAGCCTGGAAGGCTACAGTCCATGGGGTCGTAAAGAGTCAGATTCGACTTAGCGACTGAGCACATCACAGCACCCTGGGAGTTGATTTGTACCAGTTCATGGACCCCCACCAACAAGCTGGCTCTGCTCCCAGTCCTTTCAGCCTTCTATATTTGTCTGTATTTTTAAGTGTCATTGATATCATTTATGGAGCCATTGAATGTTTAAAGGTGGAAGCACTTAACCTCTGTCAAGCTTTTGAGCTACAGATGATAAACGGAGGCCCAGAGTTATTAAATGACTTGCCCAACATCACACAGTTAGTAAGCAGTATTCTCAAAATTAGATTGAGTGGAGAGAATGCCAGATATATCCTTTCAAAATTATGTTCTCAATCAGCTTTCAAGATTACAAGAATTTCAAACCATCAAGACTGGGAGAATCTTTTGTAACTAGTTCCTTTCATTAATAGAACCTGCAACTAAGCCCATAGCACTGGCATTAATGTTTGAATTGTATTCTCAGTCTTTCCTATTTTTTTCTCTTTCCTAGAACCTCTCAGAGTCTCAGTCCATTCCTCATTAGGTGTTTAGTAGGCTCTGAATATGTTGGTTGAAAGAATATGCCAAACTTGCTTTCCAAATCTTGGTTTCTAATACTGTCATTCACCCAATATCTTCAACCAGAAATCCAAGAATTATTTCTAATCCTCTCTTTCATCCTTTCAACTGGCACCTGGTACCCGAAAAAAGTCTGAAAAATCTATAGAAATGGAGAGAATATTCCAATTATTTATTGGACTATCCCCCCAGATTAATGATTATACCCTAAGACTTTGATCTGGAAGTTGAAGGAAACATATGAAACATACAAAGCATGTTATTTGAAAATGTAACTAATGTATTGATTAAATACATTTTTCTCTGTTTCCGGACTTTCAAGATCTCCTGTATTTATCTCTTAGTTCAGCTCCTGCTTTCTCAGCCCCATCGTTTCTGCCTTTGTTCAGGATTTTATCGTTTCTCCCTGGACCCCTGACTCTTAATCTCCTTGTTCTTGTCACTCCAATCAAACCTCTGCATCGCAGTCACCTGAGTACTTTAAAAATAATATGTAGACACACTGCTACCACTAAAGTGATCTTTCTGACATATGATCATCCATATCTCTTGTTTAAAACATTCCAAAGGTCTCCCCACTGTTCATGATAGTAGTTACCTTATTGGGTCTACAAACACCCATAGAGCTTCCCACTATGTGCCAGTATTGAGCTATATGATGCTGAATAAGGCAAACATGACAGCTACTCTACTGGAGCCTCTACTCTAATGAATGGCTGACGACCTAGCTTCTCTCTGCAGCCTCATCCAAATCTCCAACGTCCTTGTTGATCTTTATAGCCTAGCAATGCCAAACAGCTTACAGTCTTGCACACATTATACTTTTCCTCCTCACTGCATTTGCACACATCCTCTTTGTTGGTCTGGTATATTCATTTATCCTTTAAGTTTCAGCTCAGACATCACTTTCTCCAGGAAGCCTACCTTGACCTCATATTACACAGATAAATCACTTTTTTCTGGAACTTTTACATATTCTGTTGTTATTTAGTTGCCCTTATCACAATCTTCCCTAATTTATTTGATTACAGTCCTTCCTTTTTTCTTAGAGTGGAGAACTGAGAAAAAAAAGGATCTTTATTGCATTTAAAATTTTTTTAAATTGCCAGAATCACTTTTTAAAAAGACTCCACTGTATCAAAAAGAGAAATGATGACAGTTTTCATATTGACCACCAGGAGTTACACTGAGCATTTTGCTGCTCTGAGAACAATAGTTGTTAAGAAAAGGAGCCAGGAATTTCATGATGCCTCATCTCACTCAACTATAACAATTTGTGAATTCTCATTTATTGTCTAAAAGTAACTGAAATAAAAGGGATCATTAGCGTATGCTTCATAATAGGGACAAACCGTCGAGTTTCAGAACACAGAAGAGAACTATTCCTTTCTTCTCTTTAGGTGTCAGAAGGTCTAGGGAACAGAAAGAATAGTCTATAGCAAATGTGAGAGTTTTTTTTTCCCCTCAGCTTAAAAACAATCCTAGCAGTAAAATAGAGGCATGGAGAGAAAATTTAAGGAAAACTGATTCATGTAAAGGAGAAACTCATATTTCTATTCATAGAATATATATTTATATACTTATATAAATGCAAATTGTATAAAATGTATTTATATATATTGCACTCAGTCGTGTCTGACTCTTTATGACTTCATGGACTGTAGCCCTCCAGGCTCCTCGTCCATGGAATTTTCCAGGCAAGAATACTGGAGAGGATTGCTGTTTCCTACGTCAGGGGATTTTTCCCACCTAGGGTTCAAACCCTCATCATGTGTGTCTCCTCTATTGGCAGGCAGATTCTTTACCACTGCGCCACCTAGAAAGTCCCATTTACATACATTATATAAAGTATATATATTTATAAAAAAGAGCTTTTATATTTTGCTTTCACACTAGACTGTTAGATATTTGGGAAAGAGATTGTTCTTTATATACTCAGTGCTTAGTGGAGACATACAGTAGGTGCTCAATAAATGCAGATTTTAATTAAATGACAGTATGTTGCTGGTGACTGGTTTTGAGGGAAAAAGATCTAAAATTTAACAAGAGTGACAGACATGACATGAAAAATACATTCACTATGTAAAACTGCAGGTCACAGGGCATTACCTCATTCTACATTTGGGGCAGTCGGGACCTGTGCCCAGCAATATATGTACACAAAGATATTGCAATGCAGATGGGCCATATATAGAATATATGTACACATATGCATAACTTAAAACCTCTTTTTCTGGTGCCCCCAGAGCCCCCTTCTCTTCTATTGCCTTTGCTAGTGACATGGCGCTATATTCCCACATTTTTTATTTTCAACTTTTCAAACAAACTCAAGCAGTCCAGGTATAAAGAAGTGGAGTGGTCCCAGGCTCCGTTCTGGACCTTTTGGGGCAGAGTTTAGGCTTCCATTCTTTCCATCCTAATTCATAATTTTTCATTTTGTTCCTGGATCCCTCTTCTTTATAAATCCATTCAGCAATTTTTTAAATTACACAAGTTTAGTGTGTGCATGTGGGTTTTGGGTGGGCTGTGGAAATTGATTTTCGAGTCAACCTCTTTTTTTCTTGCATTTCCCGCTTGAGTGGTTTGTCGGCTCCAGGCCTTTCTTTCACTGGAGGAGAATAAGGTTGTCTGTGGAAGAGGTCAGCATTTCAAATTGGTGGAGTTCAACTGCACAAATGACATAGAACTGACAAGAAAAGACAGGGGGTTTGGAGGTCACAGACTGCATAGGTCTCGCTTAGGGTTTTTGCTTTGTGATGAACCCTGGCACCAAAATGAATTAAATAACAGGCTTAAGGACTATTGAGGGAGGACTGAATGCAAATCAAAGATAAGTAGAAGTTTTCTTTCCTAAAAGGGGACTGATTTTTTTCCTTCCCTCTCCCCCTGCCATATCTATGCCGGCAAGAGCCGTATGTGAAACGTGATTTCGCTGGCATTATGCTGGGCGCTTTCACCACACTGGGGCTGTGATGGCCTAGCTTGGCCTATGATTAATGACCTGCTCGGCAATCTGGAAGCCGTAATAACTCCGCGGTCCACACACAAACCATATAGTCACATTCCTTTTGCGGATTTGCCAAGCTGTTACCAAGGGGCCCGCGTAGGAGCCGGATTGCTCGAGAGATAGCAAAGCATTGCTGCAAAGGCCCATTTGGGCCTTATCTGGCTGAGAAGTGAGATGAGCAGTGGGCTCATTTACAAAATCCAAAGCGCAGATCTCCTGGCTTTTTTTTTTTTTTTTTCAGCCCAGATTAAGGAAAACAAAACAAAACAAAAATCACTCCAAAAAAAAAAAAAGCCTGGTAAAAACTGATCTCTAGGTTTTGAGTGATTACACAGACAGCAGGCAGGGGTGTTCCCAAATTTTGAATAGGATTCATCAAGGCCTAATGCTGATAACACCCTCCAAAAACAAAAAGTGAAGTTCTAAAGACTCTTGGTGGAAACAAAGGCTCCTCTTTCACATGTACTGTCTGGAAGTGTTTGTGTGCACATGTCTAAATGGTAAACCTGTGTGTGGGCGTGAACGCATGTATATGAATGGCTGAATCCCCACCTGAAACTATCACTGATATTATTAATGGGCAATACACCAATACAAAATAAAAAGTTTAAAAAAAGCTTTTAGAAAATAAAAAGGTGTAGGTCTGGTCTTTGGTTCAGCCACTGCCTTGCTCGATGACTGGGAATGCATTTCTTCTCCTCTCTGGGCTGTAATTTTCTCATCAGTTCAATGAGAAGGTTGGATTTAGCAAACAAGCCCATAGGCTTTTTCTGGCTCTAAGTTTTCTTCATGTAGCAGATATGCCCTGAGTGCTCACGGTGTACTTGGCACTCTTCCAGGCACTTGAGCTATTTAGGGGAAAAAGAAGACAAAGCTCCCTATACCCAAGAAGCTTACATTCTAATGGACTGAGATAATCGTTAACAAAAAAGATAATTAATAAGTAAATTGTTTATGTAGAGGATGATGAATACCACCGAAAAGGGAAAATTAGGGCAGAAGAAAGGGGAACAGAAGCACCATGGGTTGGGCATTGGAGGCAGACGGCATCATGAAACATAGTGGTCAGGATAGGCCTTGGTGAGAAAGTGGATTTTGGCCCTAATCTTCAGGAGATGAGGGAGTCAGCCAGGCATATATCCAAGGGGGAAGAATTCTGGCAGAAAGAATAGTCTAGAACAAAGTCCTTAACAGTCTAAGAATCTACTGATGCTGTCATCTTCTTTGAAATTGACTGGCTTTCAATTACTTACCTAGCTGGTGACAGCTTTATTACCAAACCTCATGGTTTTCAACTCTGGCTGCATGTTGAAAGTATCTTGGGAACTAGAAAACTATAGAGGCATGGGTCCCACTTACAGACATTCTAGTTAATTGTTCTGGGGTATATCCTGAGCATCAAGAATTTACAAAGCTCCCTAGGTGTCAAGGTCAAGAACCAGAGATCTAGAGCAAGCAGGTCAACTCCGCCATAACCTTTCCAGGGCTGTTTGTCATTGAGAAAAGCCATCTTACAATTCACTGTGTCAGAACAATTGTCACTCCGTCCACAGGCAGTATCTCATTAAGAATCCTCTATGCACAGGCTCTGTGCATAGCCCTGGCCATCGCAAAGGAGAGAAAGATGGTCCAGGCTGTCAGGGAGTTCACAGAGTATGGAGAAGACAGACAAAAACAGGATTCAATTCTTCAGACACTGAAGTTTTTACAGAAAAACAGAGCCTGTTGTGCAAGGCTGAAGGTCAGTTTTTCTCAAACATAACTCATTCAGTTATGATATCATTGCATTTGCCATATCCATGTAAAATCGACTCATGGCTTTAATTTAAATTTTTACTTTGTCATAGTCCTAATTGATAATATCTGTGAAATCCCTTGTTTGATGTGCTAATTATGTCTACTATAGGTCACATGAATCACCTCATTAAAAAACAGCTGCACAAAGTTTCAAAGTATGCATCTACATCCTAAAGACAGCCATTGTTTGTCAATGTTGCCTGACTATCCGTGCAGATACTTCCCTTAGCACACACCTCATCACACATTGATGAGTTTGTCTCTAGGATAGGCACTGAAAAGTAAAATTGCTGGCTTATGGGGCATTAGCATTTTTAACTTTAATATATACTGCCAAACCAGCCCCCCAAATAACCTAACCAACTTACACCAGGCTGTAGGATCATGTGCCACTTCTCATTTGTGTCTTTCAAGCAGTGCCACTGTTTACAGGTGACACATTCATTGAAATCGTCTCACCTATCACAGTAGGGATGTATTTGCCCGCATATATCTATGTTCTTATTTGCAGCACAGAGGAGTTTGCTAGAAGTGGCTGGGAAGAGTACGGCATTATCTAGCCCAGGGGAGGATGGCACTCCTCATCTGAGCACTGTGCTTTAACCAACTGAGCTGAGCGGTGCTCCAGCATCTTAGAGCAAGGGACTGAAAATCACAGTAACTGTGACACCTTCTTGGCATAAATATGTCGCACTAATTAAGATATAAGGCTTTAGGACATAGAACAGACACCCAAAATAGACACCTAAAATAGACACCTAAAATCAGCTTAGACTAGGAATTCTCTCACATAATTGTCCAAGTGTAATAAGTTCAGGGATGGTACTGAAGAGTCACTTCTCTTAAGGTGTTGTCCCAATCCATCTGATCCAAGATGGTGCAAGACCATATCCACGTTCTGACCAGGTGAAGAAAGGAATGAGCCCAGAAGTCACATTTGATATGCTGATACACAAAATGTAGTCACATGGCCCACATTCATCTACAAAGGGATCTGGAGGACTTTTTCTGATAGCCGTGCACTCGTCTAAAAATTAAATTAGTAGTCTACTATTTATGAAGGACAAGGAGAGAGCAGGTATGAGCAGACAATAGCAATCTTGTTACATATGTCAAAAGGGCCATTACTTGGTGTCTCAACCATGGGAACAGGGCTCATTACATATCTACAGTCATTTATATTTTACAAAGCATTTTCGTATATGTGGTCTCTTTTTACTCTCACGTAATGCTGTGAATTATTATAGAAAGTCAGAGAGGGAAGAACTCAAGAACCAACAAGAGTAGATGTTTCAGAAAACCATACTATGAACGGCCACTGTCAGCTGCTATACTTGACTCAAAGCCTCATTTGGTCATTAACGAAACACACTCCATTAGCCAAATATTTGCTAATGCAGGAGAAGATACTATTTCTGAGAGTATCTCCACTATTTCTGAGTGGAGAGTTTTCTTATTAGGATGCAGAAATGAAAGCTAGTTGGAAATAACTACATAAAGCAGAGAGGTGGAAGATACAGGGAACAGGTTTGAGGTGCTCAGCAGACACACAGGACTGTAGGGGTGAATGGCATTTTGAAGGGATGCACTCATTTTGTTCTGAAATCTATGAGGGGTAGAGGGACTGAACAAAATCTACCGGAGATCCCTCTTGGGCAGCGATAGCGGCTTTCTGTACCTCATGAGGTAAATTCTCAGTAAAGGAGTCACCATTGTTCCCCTCCCTGTGTCCAAGTCCATTTGGCACATGACTTTGCCATCTTCCCATCAAAAGAGAGGATTTATTTCCCCAGTTTGAATCTGGACTGGTCTTGTGACTTGTTTGGCCATAATATGACAAAAATTCCCTGCCAATTCCAAAGCTAGATCTTAAAAGGTTTTGTGTGTTTCTGTTCTGTGTGCCTCTGGAACCCTATCCTTCTGCCATCAGAAGTAAACCAGGCAAACTTTCTGGAGGATAAGAGTCAGTGATGCAGAGACCAGCTATTCCTGCTCTGGCCTCCGGAGATCGGCTACTTCCTAGATGACTCAGCAGCTGACCGAACATGCATGATCACGTGTAGCCAGGACAAGAACTGCTCAGCTGAGCCCAGCCCAAATTGCTGACCCACACAATCATTAGCTAAATAGGTGTTATTTTAACCCACTAAACATTGTGCTTGTTTTATTTTGGGGGCAGTAAAAGCTAACACTCCACTTAATGTTCCATAGTTTCTCAGGATTTATAATTTATCATGTACTTTAGTTTCCCAGGATTTCTGTAACAAGTAGCACATACACAAGGTAGCTTAAAACAATGGAAATTTATTCTCTCACCATTCTGGAGACAACAGATCTGAAAGCAAGGTGTGGGCAGGATTGATTTCATCTGGAGAGTCTGAGAGAGAATCTGTTCTGTGCTTTCCTCCACGCTTCAGTGGTTGCTGGCAATTCTTGACGTTCTTTGAATTATAGATGCATGATTCCAGTGTCTGCATTTGTTATCACATAATCTTCAGTTCTCTATATGTCTCTCCCATTTCCCCTCATCTTATAAAAAACATCAGTTCTCAGATTAGTGAAAGTCACTCAGTCGTGTCCAACTCTTTGTGACCCCGTGGACTATACAGTCCATGGAATTCTCCAGGCCAAAATATTGAAGCGGGTAGCCGTTCTTTTCTCCAGAGGATCTTCCCAACCCAGGGATCGAACCCAGGTCTCCCACATTGCAGGTGGATACTTTACTAGTTAAGCCACAAGGGAAGCCCTAAGAATACTGGAGTGAGTAGCCTATCCCTTCTTGAGGGGATCTTCCCGGCCCAGAATTGAACGAAGGTCTCCTGCATTGCAGGCAGATAGATTCTTTAACAGCTGAGCTACCAGGGAACCTAATCTTGGATTAGGTTCCACCCTAATCCAATATGACCTTAATTTGATGACATCTTCAAAAACTATTTCCAAATAACATCACATTCACAGATTCCAGGGGTTAGAATTTCAATCTATCTTTTTTGAGAGACACAAGTCAAATCACTACACACATGCTAAAATTTCTTGTCTTGAAAGATTCATTCTGGGTTCCAAATAATACATACTAAAGGAACCTCTGGAACACCATCCGTTGGTAAGCTGGACCTTTCCCTATATGTATATTCATGTAAGTTTGTGCTATTTTATCAAGATTGGTGCAAAGAAACAATATGGAGAGGAAGAAACAGGGTAACAGTGATGGTACATAAATTGTCTCATTGAATTGAATTCTTACAACTCCCCTTTCGTGTAGGCATAAAAATTCCATTTTAAAGCTCAGAGATGTTGAGAAATTTGCCTAAAACACACAATAAATACATTCTGCAACAGGCATTTGAATGTAAGCCTGTCTGATTTCAAAGACATGGTTTTTCTACTGTACCCATGTCCATCTCCTTTGTGTCAGAAGATCTGGATTCTAGTCCTGGTCCAGTTTCTACTAAGTACTGTGACCTGGAGCAAGCCTTATGATCTCTTAATTTTGCTAAAATCTCTCCTCTTAAAAAATGGAGTTGATAAATGTTATCTTTATTGGCTTTCTTTATTAGCATCTAAAAGATGAAGTAGAATATGTAGGTAAGGGCTGAGATTTTAATTTAAACAGCCTTAATTTGGAGTCTTAGCTCTGTGTGCCTTTGGGCACATCATATAACCTTTCTAAGTTTTAATTTTTTTATCTATAAGAAAGGTATGATATCCTCTATTTTTAAGACTTGTCAAGATGAAATAAAGTTATATATATATATAATGACATATAATGTATATATATAGTGAAATATATATGTGTATATATAATATATATGTGTGTGTGTGTATATATATATATATATATATATATATATATATATTATATATCATGCTTAGTTCAGTATCTGGCCATAGTAACCCCTCAAAAATGACCTATAGTTAGGTGTTTAAAAGCAAAGGGCAAAGTTCTAAATAATACCAATTATTGAAATTCCATGTTATTTTGGTTTGCTGGAATCATGTGCTTTCTGAAGCTAGAGTGATTTCTCTGGGTTTTTTTTTTTCCTCACTGAGCATCACCCAGGTTTGACCATCAATCATGACTCAACCTCAAAGACAGAGCTATTCTCCTGGCTGGAGACTGGCCGCATAGGAGGACAAAAGTTCTTGAAAGTCCCACTGCTTGGGGAGGGCAGGGCTGTCAGCCCATCTTAGGCTCTGCGAGGACTCAGGATCTCTGACAAGTCCCTCATTAGCTCCTCCTAGTCCACACACTCCGTGACCTGCTTGGCTCCCATCAGTCTGGGGTTGTTCCAAGTTACCATGTGACTGGTTTCCCTAGACCAGTTTCAGCCTGAGCAACTCAGGGCCAGACAAAGTATCTATCAATGTATTCTCCAGGGTTCTCTAATCAGCCTTGAAAGCATTTGCCTGGCTCCCTCTGCTGATACCCCTGGGGATCCCTCATTTATAAACTTAGCCTTTTAGCGTCCATCCTCAACTCTTCTTCATCTCACTCTCAATTCTTTCTCACTCAGACAAAGGCTGGTACAAAACCTGCTGTACCAGCTTACCTCAAGAAACAAGAAAAAAGTCAAGTAAATAACCTAACTCTACACCTAAAGCAACTAGAGAAGGAAGAAATGAAGAACCCCAGGGTTAGGAGAAGGAAAGAAATCTTAAAAATTAGGGCAGAAATAAATGCAAAAGAAACAAAAGAGACCATAGCAAAAATCAAAAAAGCTAAAAGCTGGTTTTTTGAAAAGATAAACAAAATTGACAAACCATTAGCAAGACTCAATAAGAAACAAAGGGAGAAGAACCAAATTAACAAAATTAGAAATGAAAATGGAGAGATCACAACAGACAACACTGAAATACAAAGGATCGTAAGAGACTACTACCAGCAGCTCTATGCCAATAAAATGGACAACTTGGAAGAAATGGACAAATTCCTAGAAAAGTATAACTTTCCAAAACTGAACCAGGAAAAAATAGAAGATTTTAACAGACCCATCACAAGCACAGAAATCGAAACTGTAATCAGAAATCTTCCAGCAAACAAAAGCCCAGGACCAGATGGCTTCAAAGCTAAATTCTACCAAAAATTTAGAGAAGAGCTAACACCTATCTTACTCAAACTCTTCCAGAAAATTGCAGAAGAAGGTAAACTTCCAAACTCATCCTATGAGGCCACCATCACCCTAATTCCAAAACCAGACAAAGATGCCACAAAAAAAGAAAACTACAGGCCAATATCACTGATGAACATAGATGCAAAAATCCTTAACAAAATTCTAGCAAACAGAATCCAATAACGTATTAAAAAGATCATACATCATGACCAAGTGGGCTTTATCCCAGGAATGCAAGGATTTCTTTAATATCCACAAATCAATCAATGTAATACACCATATTAACAAATTGAAAGATAAAAACCATATGATTATCTCAATAGATGCAGAAAAAGCCTTTGACAAAATTCAACATCTATTTATGATAAAAACTCTCCAGAAAGCAGGCATATAAGGAACATACCTCAACATAATAAAAGCTATATATGACAAACCCACAGCAAACATTACCCTCAATGGTGAAAAATTGAAAGCATTTCCCTTAAAGTCAGGAACAAGACAAGGGTGCCCACTCTCACCACTACTATTCAACATAGTTTTGGAAGTTTTGGCCACAGCAATCAGAGCAGAAAAAGCAATAAAAGGAATCCAGATAGGAAAAGAAGAAGTAAAACACTCACTGTTTGCAGATGACATGATCCTCTACATAGAAAACCCTAAAGACTCTACCAGAAAATTACTAGAGCTAATCAATGAATATAGTGAAGTTGCAGGGTATAAAATTAACACACAGAAATCCCTTGCATTCCTATACACTAACAATGAGAAAACAGAAAGAGAAATTAAGGAAACAATACCATTCACCATTGCAACAAAAAGAATAAAATAGGAGTATATCTACCTAAAGAAACAAAAGACCTATACATAGAAAACTATAAAACACTGATGAAAGAAATCACAGAGAACACAGATAGATGGCGAAAAATACCGTGTTCATGGATTGGAAGAATCAATACTGTGAAAATGAGTATACTAGCCAAAGCAATCTATAGATTCAATGCAATCCCTATCAAGCTACCAATGGTATTTTTCATAGAACTAGAACAAATAATTTCACAATTTGTATGGAAATACAAAAAACCTCAAATAGCCAAAGTAATCTTGAGAAAGAAGAATGGAACTGAAGGAATCAACCTGCCTGACTTCAGGCTCTACTACAAAGCCACAGTCATCAAGACAGTATGATACTGGCACAAAGACAGAAATATAGATCAATGAAACAAAATAGAAAGCCCAGAGATAAATCCACATACCTATGGACACCTTATCTTCGACAAAGGAGGTAAGGATATACAATGGAAAAAAAGCACCACTCTTTAACAAGTGGTGCAGGGAAAACTGGTCAACCACTTGTAAAAGAATGAAACTAGAACACTTTCTAACACCATACACAAAAATAAACTCAAAATGGATTAAAGATCTAAATGTAAGACCAGAAACTATAAAGCTCCTAGAGGAGAACATAGGCAAAACACTCTCTGACATAAATCACAGCAGGATCCTCTATGACCTACCTCCCAGAATATTGGAAATAAAAGCAAAAATAAACAAATGGGACCTAATGAAACTTAAAAGATTTTGCACAACAAAGGAAACTATAAGCAAGTTGAAAAGACAGCCTTCAGATTGGGAGAAAATAATAGCAAATGAAAAAACAGACAAAGGATTAATCTCAAAAATATACAAATAACTCCTGCAGCTCAATTCCAGAAAAATAAATGACCCAATCAATAAACGCGCCAAAGATCTAAACAGACATTTCTCCAAAGAAGACATACAGATGGCTAACAAACACATGAAAAGATGCTCAACATCACTCATTATCAGAGAAATGCAAATCAAAACCACAATGAGGTATCATCTCACACTGGTCAAATGGCTGCTATCAAGAAGTCTACAAGCAATAAATGCTGGAGAGGGTGTGGAGAAAAGAGAACCCTCTTACATTGTTGGTGGGAATGCAAACTTGTATAGCCACTATGGAGAACAGTGTGGAGTTTCCTTAAAAAACTGGAAATAGAACTGCCATACAACCCAGCAATCCCACTCCTGGGCATACACACTGAGGAAACCAGATCTGAAAGAGACACGTGTTCCCCAGTGTTCATCACAGCACTGTTTATAATAGCCAGGACATGGAAGCAACCTAGATGCCCATCAGCAGATGAATGGATAAGAAAGCTGTGGTACATATACACAATGGACTATTACTCAGCCATTAAAAAGAATACATTTGAATCAGTTCTAATGAGATGGATAAAACTGGAGCCCATTATACAGAGTGAAGTAAGCCAGAAAAATAAAGACCAATACAGTATACTAATGCATATATATGGAATTTAGAAAGATGGTAACGATAACCCTATATGCAAGACAGAAAAAGAGACACAGATGTATAGAACAGACCTTTGGACTCTATGGGAGAAGGTGACGGTGGGATGATCTGTGAGAACAGCATCAAAACACGTATATTATCAAGTATGGAACAGGTCGCCAGTCCAGGATGGATGCATGAGACAAGTGCTCGGGGCTGGTGCACTGGGATGACCCAGAGGGATGGGATGGGGAGGGAGGTGGGAGGGGGGTTCAGGATGGGGAACACATGTAAATCCATGGCTGATTCATGTCAATGTATGGCAAAAACCACTACAATATTGTAAAGTGATTAACCTCCAACTAATAAAAATAATTGGGGGGAAAAAAAACCCGCTGTACCAACGGCCCTCTCTGAGGGAAGTCACTTTACACAGAAATCTTGATGCTTTCTAGCCACATGAATATGACTGCAGCTATTTAGATCGGGGATTAGTGCTGCCCCTAAAGGAATGATCTGCAGGCAATCAAAGAAGTAGCCTGGCTTTAGATTTCTGACCAGCAAGGGAGCGCTAAGCCTTCAGGTGAACACAGCGCCCAGAGAACTCTTTTCTTCTAAGGAGCTTGGGCTGGAGATACCTGAAACGAAATATGAACAATGAAATGGCATCAGAAGAGGCAAAGCAGTAAACAGAAGCCACTGGGAGCATGCGTGCTAAGTCACTTCAGTCATGTCCAGTCCAACTCTTTGAGACCTTATGGACTGTAGTCCACCAGGCTCCTCTGTCCATGGGATTCTCCAGGCAGGAATACTGGAGTGGGTTGCCATGCCCTCCTCCAGGGGATCTTCCTGACTCAGGGCTTGAAACCCATCTCCGGCAGCTCCTGCACTGCAGGCGGATTGTTCACCGTTGTGCCACGAGGGAAGTCCAAACAGAAGCAACCAGGAAACAGAAACTAAGAAACAGAGGGAAGTCCTGTCCCAAGAGAAATGGAATAGAAGTAGGCAGAAAGGAAGTGAGTCCTGAGTATAGAGGAGTTGTGAATAGGATCCTATAAAGAGGTTGTTAGTCGTGTGGCCTTTGAGTCCCCAGAAGCTTTTCAAAAAATCTCAAAGAATAATCAAGACTAATCTAGAGTCTATTATTTTGCCCTTAGAACCACACAACAAAAATGAACTCTGGTAACTTGGAGAAAAAGGAAGTGTGTTGGCAAGACGTTGGAAGGCTTTGAAAACTAAAGCATCACTGAAGACGTTGGCTTGGTGAAGTGCACGAGGCAGACCTCTCTGGAAACCCAGGAAGCAAGATCCTCCCGAGTTCTGCCTCTGCAACGAGTCAAGTTCAACTCCAACTTCTCTTCACTTAAGAAGTAAAATCACCGAGTTTGAATGCCTTATCTGGACCTGCTTATGGTTAGAGAATTGTAGGAAATCACTTTTTTTGGCAGAAATTAGGCTTCTTTAACTAAAATAAGTGGGTCTGGATGCTGGCAGGGCCAATGAAATAGCCATCTTGTCCTCTGAGGGCTGGCTGTGTGGCTCCTGATAGTGGTTGCTGAGGCTTCATCTTTCCATCTGTAAACTTCAGTCACCTGAGACTACCTGAGTCTGTTTCATGGAACTGGTACTCCTTTATCTTCTTCAGTTTTGCAAATCTTACCCATTCTGAAATGGCATTTTCTCTTTCTTCTATCGGTCCGCCCTTTTCCTGAGTATATATACTCCCACCAGCAACATATGAGTTATCCAATTTTTCCAAGTCCCTACCATCATTTTTTGTCATAACTATTTTTAATTTTAGTCATTCTTACAGATGTATAATGATGTTTCATTATGGTTTTTATTATATTATCATTGTTTTATTTGTTGGTTGTGCTGGGTCTTCACTGCAGTGTGCAGGTTCTTCATAGGCTTTGTCTAGGTGCAGAGCCTGGGATCTAGAGAGTGGGCTCAGTAATTGCAGCATGATGGGCTCTCTAGTTGCAGTGCCTGGGTTAGTTGCCCTGTGGCATGTGGGATCTTAGTTCCCCGACCAAGGACTGAACCCACGTTGCCTGCAATGGAAGGCCGATTCTCAACCCCTGGACCCCCAGGGAAGTCCCTCATTGTGATTTCAATATGCATTTTTTCAGATGGCTAATGGTTAATTGATAGATTGTTTGATTCCTGGTGAATTTTGAAACTTTCTTATATATCATACATAGCTGTCTTTTGTTGGATATGTAGTTTGCAAATTTTCCCCCCCAGGGTGTAGGTTATCTTTTGATCCTTTGCACATGGTGTTCATAAAGTAGGAATTTCTAATTTTCTTACCATTTGATTTATTAACTTTTCCTTTTATGGACCATTCTTTTGGTGTCAAGTCTAAGAACTCTTTGCCTAGTCTTAAGCTGCAAGGATTTTTCTCTCATTTTTTTATTTCTAAAAGTTCCATAGTTTTACATTCTATGCTTATATTCATGCTCTATTTTGAGTTAATTTATACATAAAGTTTGAGGTTTAGGTTAAGGTTCATTTTTATAACTATGGATGTGCCATTGCTCTAGTACAATTTGTTGAAAAGGCAATTTTTCCACCATTGTTTTGTTCTAGCATCTTTGCCAAAAATTAGTTGGGCATATTTATGTAGGGCTTTTTTGGATTATTTCTTCTGTTGCATTATTCTATGTATTGATCCCTCCATCAGTACCACACTATCTTAATTATTATACATATATAGTAAACCTTATTATTGGGTAGAGTGGCTCTTTCCATTTTATTCTTATTTGTTGGGATTATTTTAGATCCCCTAGTATTCAGAATCATGATTGACAGTAGTTTCCTTTCAGCGCTTCAAAAATGTTCTGATTTCGACAGTTTCAGATGTAAATCTAGTCAATAAGTTGGTATTTCCCTATAGGTCCTGTGTGGGCTTCCCTGGTGGCTCAGTGGTAAAGAATCCGCCTGCAATGCAGGAGATGGAGGTTTGATCCCTGGGTCGGGAAGATCCCCTGGAGGAGGGCATGACAACCCACTCCAGTATTCTTGCCTGGAGAATCCCATAGACAGAGGAGCCTGGCAGGTTAAGGTCTATATGGTCACAGGGAATTGGACACAACTGAAGTGACTGAGAATGCATGCACACAGAGGTATTGTGTATATTCAAGATTTTATCTTTGTGTTTAGTTTTCATAAGTTTATATTGTGTTTTGATATGAATTTCTTTGAGATTGTTCTCCTTGGGTTTCACTTGGTTTCTTAGATCTGTAGATTTGTGCTAAATTTGGAACATTCTGAGAGATTATTTCTTCAAATCCATTTTAGTCAGTTCACCTCCTCCTCCACCTCCTCCTCCACCTCCATCTCTTCCACCTCCTCATCCTTCACCTCCACCTCCTCCTCCACCTCCTCCTTCAGTCACTCAGTCATGTCCTACTCTTTGTGACCCCATGGACTGCAGCACATCAGGCTTCACTGTCCATCACCATCACCAACTCCCAGAGTCCAACCAAACTCATGTACATTGAGTTGGTGATGCCATTTAACAATCTCATCCTCTGTTTTCCCCTTCTCCTCCTGCCTTCAATATTTCCCATCATCAGGGTCTTTTTCAGTGACTCAGTTCTTTGCATCAAGTGGCCAAAGTACTGGAGTTTCAGCTTCAACATCAGTCCTTCCAATGAATATTCAGGACTGGTTTCCTTTAGGATGAACTGGTTGGATAGCCTTGCAGTCCAAGGGACTCTCAAGAGTCTTCTCTAACACCATACTTCAAAAGCATCAATTCTTTGGCACTCAGCTTTCTTTATGGTCCAACTCTTAGAAACATACATGACTACTGGAAAAACCATAGCTTTGACTAGACAGACCTTTGCTGGCAAAGTAATTTTTCTGCTTTTGAATATGCTGTCTAGGTTGGTCATAGCTTTTCTTCCAAGGAACAAGTGTCTTTTAACTGCATGGCTGCAGTCACCATCTGCAGTGATTTTGGAACCCTGAAAAATAAAGTCTCCCACTGTTTCCATTGTTTCCCTATCAGTTTGCCATGCAGTGATTGGACTGGATGACATGATCTTGGTTTTCTGAATGTTGAGTTTAAGCCAACTTTTTCACTCTCATCTTTCATTTCATCAAGAGATTCTTTAGTTCTTCTTCACTTTCTGCCATAACAGTCGTGTTATCTGCATATCTGAGGTTATTGATATTTCTCCCGGCAATCTTGATTCAATCTTGTGCTTCATCCAGCCTGGCATTTCACATGATGTACTCTGCATATAAATTAAATAAGGAGGGTGATAATATATAGCCTTGACATACTCCATTCCCGCTACGGAACCAGTCTGTTCTTCCATGTCCAGTTCTAACTGTTGCTTCCTGACCTGCATACAGATTTCTCAGGAGGCCGGTCAGGTGGTCTGGTATTCCTATCTCTTGAAGAATTTTCCACAGTTTGTTGTGATCCACACAGTCAAAGGCTTTGGTGTAGTCAGTAAAGTAGATGTTTTTCTGCTTTTTCGATGATCCAGCTGATGTTAGCAATTTGATCTTGGTTCCTCTGCCTTTTCTAAATCCAGCTTGAACATCTGGAAGTTCATGGTTCAGGTACTGTTGAAGACTGGCTTGGAGGATTTTGAGCATTACTTTGCTAACGTGTGAGTTCAGTGCAATTGTGCGGTAGTTTAAGCATTTTTTGGCATTGCCTTTCTTGATTGGAATGAAAACTGGCCTTTTCCAGTCCTGTGGCCACTGCTGAGTTTTCCAAATTTGCTGGCATATTGAGTGCTGCACTTTCAAAGCATTATCTTTGGGGATTTGAAATAGCTCAACTGGAATTCCATCACTTCCACTAGCTTTGTCGGTAGTGATGCTTCCTAAGGCCCACTTGACTTTGCATTCCAGGATGTCTGGTTCTAGGTGAGTGATCACACCATTATGGTTATCTGGGTCATGAAGATCTTTTCTGTATAGTTCTTCTGTGTATTCTTGCCACCTCTTCTTAACATCTTCTGCTTCTGTAAGGTCCATACCATTTCTGTCCTTTATTGAGCCCATCTTTGCATGAAATGTTCCCTTGGTATCTCTAATTTTCTTGAAGAGATCTCTGGTCTTTCCCATTTTATTGTTTTCCTCCATTTCTTTGCATTGATCACTAAGGAAGGCTTTCTTATCTCTCCTTGCTATTCTTTGGAACTCTGCATTCAAATGGGTATATCTTTCCTTTTCTCCTTTGCCTTTAGCTTTTCTTTTCACAGCTATTTGTAAGGCCTTGTCAGGCAACCATTTTGCCTTTTTGCATTTCTTTTTCTTGGGGATTATCTTGATCACTGCCTCCTGTACAATATCATAAGCCTCCATCTATGGTTCTTCAGGCACTGTCTATCAGATCTAATCCTTTGTATCTATTTGTCACTTCCACTGTATTTGGCAATAAGGAGTTCATGATCTGAGCCACAGTCAGCTCATGCTCTTGTTTTTGCTGACTGTATAGAGCTTCTCCCTCTTTGGCTGCAAAGAATATAATCAATCTGATTTTGGTGTTGACCATCTAGTGATGTCCATGTGTAGAGTCTTCTCTTGTGTTGTTGGAAGAGGGTGTTTGCTAATTGCACTCATCTCACACCCTAGTAAAGTAATGCTGAAATTTCTCCAAGCCAGGCTTCAGCAATACGTGAACCGTGAATTTCCAGATGTTCAAGCTGGTTTTAGAAAAGGCAGAGGAATCAGAGATCAAATTACCAACATCCACTGGATCACTGAAAAAGCAAGAGAGTTCCAGAAAAACATCTATTTCTGCTTTATTGACTATGCCAAAGCGTTTGACTGTGTGGACCACAATAAACTGTGGAAAATTCTTCAAGAGATGGGAATATCAGATCACCTGACCTGCCTCTTGAGAAACATGTATGCAGGTCAGGAAGCAACAGTTAGAACTGGACATGGAACAACAGATTGGTTCCAAATAGGGAAAGGAGTATGTCAAGGCTGTATATTGTCACCCTGCTTATTTAACTTATATGCAGAGTACATCATGAGAAACATTGGAAGAAGCACAAGCTGCAATCAAGATTGCCGGGAGAAATATCAATAACCTCAGATAGCAGATGACACCACCCTTATGGCAGAAAGTGAAGAAGAACTAAAGAGCCTCTTGATGAAAGTGAAAGAGGAGAGTGAAAAAGTTGGGTTAAAGCTCAACATTCAGAAAACTAAGATCATCACATCCAGTCCCATCACTTCATGGCAAATAGATGAGGAAACAGTGGAAACAGGGGCTGACTTTATTTTTCTGGGCTCCAAAATCAATGCAGATGTTGATTGCATCCATGAAATTAAAAGATGCTTACTCCATGGAAGGAAAGTTATGACCACCTAGACAGCATATTAAAAAGCAGACACATTACTTTGCCAACACAGGTCTGTCTAGTCAAGGCTATGGTTTTTCCAGTGGTCATGTATGGATGTGAGAGTTGGACTATAAAGAAAGCCAAGTGCTGAAAAATGGATGCTTTTGAAGTATGGTGTTGGAGAAGACTCTTGAGAGTCCCTTGGACTGCAAGGAGATCCAACCAGTCCATCCTAAAGGAGATCAGTCCTGGGTGTTCATTGGAGGGACTGATGTTGAAGCTGAAAGTCCAGTACTTTGGCCACCTGATGTGAAGAGCTAACTCATTAGAAAAGACCCTGATGCTGGGAAAGATTGAGGGCAAGAAGAGAAGTGGACGACAGAGGATGAGATGGTTGGATGGCATCACTGACTCAATGGACATGAGTTTGAGTAAACTCCTGGAGCTGGTGATGAACAGGGAGGCCTGGCGTGCTGCAGTTCATGGAGTCGCAAAGAGTTGGACACGACTGAGCGACTGAACTGTACTGAATGTTCCATTGTGTGTATGTACCACAGCTTTTTTATCCATTCATCTGCCTATGGATATTTAGGTTGCTTCTGTGTCCTAGCTATTGTAAACAGTGCTGTGATGAACATTGGGGTACATGTGTCTCTTTCAATTCTGGTTTCCTTGGTGTGTATGCCCAGGAGTGGGATTGCTGGGTTGTATGGCAGTTCTATTTCCAGTTTTTAAAGGAATCTCCACACTATTCTCCATAGTGGTTCTACTTGTGTGCATTCCCACCAACAGTGTAAGAGGGTTCTCTTTTCTCCACACCCTCTCCAGCATTTATTGTTTGTAGACTTTGATAGCAGCCATTTTGACCAGGGTGAAATAATACCTCATTGTGGTTTTGATTTGCATTTCTTTGATAATGAGTGATGTTGAGCATCTTTTCATGTGCTTGTTAGCCATCTGTATGTCTTTGGAGAAATGTTTATTTAGTTCTTTGGCCATCTTTTTATTGGGTCGTTTGTTTTTCTGGTTTGAGCTGTATGAGCTGCTTGTATATTTTTGAGATTAATTTTTTGTGAGTTGCTTCATTTGCTATTATTTTCTCCCATTCTGAAGGTTGTCTTTTCACCTTGGTTATAGTTTCCTTTGTTGTGCAAAAGCTTTCAAGTTTACTTAGGTCCCATTTGTTTATTTTTGCTTTTATTTCCATTACTCTGGGAGGTGGGTCATAGAGGAACTTTAGTCTAAATTTAACTTTTAACCTAACTTGAACTTCTAGAGGTGAAAATTATAATGCCTCAGGTGAATAAAAACATTGATAGGCTCAATGGGCAGATTAAACAGTTGAAGATTATTTAACTTGAAGACATAACTAAAGAAGCTATTTAAAATGAAATGAGAGGGAAAAAAGACTAGAAAAATAAATAGAACATCAATAGGCTGTGAGAAAAAGATATGTAGCCATGTACATATGTAAAAATTGAAAATGTCTTTCTTTTTTTCTGTTCTTAGCAGAAAAGAATCTAATTTTTCCCCATTAATTTATAACATTAGCCGTAAGTGCTTCATAGATGCCATTCATCAAGTTTAAGAACTTCCTCTAGTCCTAATATTCTGAAGGTTTCTCTTTTTTAAGTCAGGAGTGAATGTTAAATCTTTCCAAACAGTTTTTTTTTATCTATTGACTTAATCATGTTTTTGTCTTTATTAGTCTATTAATATCATGAATTACATCAATGAATTTTAAAATATTAAACCATCTTTGCATTTTTAGGATAAATTTCACACTTCATGATCTACTGATAAGTCTGTCTTTAAAATAATTTTATTTATTTATTTTTGACTCTGCTGGGTCTTCATTGCTGTCTTCGGGATTTCTCTTAATGCGGAGAGCATGGGCTACTCTCCAGCTGCAACACATGGCTTCTCACTGTGGTGACTTCTCTTGATGTGGAGCACAGCTGCTAGGATGCTCGGGCTTCAGTTGTTGCAACAAGTGGGCTGTAGTCGTGGTTCCTGGACTCTAGAGCACAGCCTCAGTAGTTGTGGCACATAGGTTTAGCTGTCTCAGGGCACGTGGGATCTTTCCTGAACAGGGATCAAACTGACATCTCCTGCATTGGCAGGAGGATTCTTTACCACTGAGCCTCCAGGCAAGCCTGATAAATTTGTTTTTGAAAGAGATTTTCACCAAGTTCAGAATTCTAGGTTGGCGGGGTTTCACGCACCCGCCCTGCCCTTGCTCTTCAAGTTCTATAAGGATGTTGTTCCATTATCTTCTCACTCATATCCTTTTCTGATGAGTTTCTGATGTAATCCTTATGCTTGCTTCTCTGTATGTAAATGTCTTTTCCCCCCTCTGTTTGATTTTAAGATTTTCTTTTCACAACTGGTTTTAAGCAATTTGATTATGATGTACCTTGGTGTTTTTTTCATATTTCTTTACTTAGGACTTGTTGAGATTCTAGGAATTTTGAGTTTACAGTTTTCTTTAAATCTGAAAAAATATTGGCCATTATTTCTTTAATTTTTTTTCCTAGATACTCCCCTCACCAAACCCCTGCAATTTGGGGGCTCCATTTACGTATGTGCAGGTGGTGGATCAGATGGTAAAGAATCTGCCTGCAATGCGGGAGACCCAGGTTCAATCTCTGGGTCAGGAAGATCCCCTGGAGAAGGGGAATGGCTACCCACCCCAGTATTCTTGCCTGGAGGATTCTGTAGACAGAGGAGCCTGGCGGGCTACATCCATGGGGTTGCAGAGTCAGACACTTTGAGTTTTTATGTATGTACATGGTTGCACACTTTTTCTCACAGCCTGTTGATGTTCTGTTTATTTTTCTAGTAATTTTTTCCTTCTCATTTAATTTTAAATAGCTTCTTTTGTTATATCTTCAAGTTCAGTAACCTTCAATCTGCCACTAATCCTATCGGTGTTTCTTTCCACCTGAGGCATTATAATTTTCATCTCGATAAGCTCAATTTAGGTTAAAAGTTAAATTTAGGCTAAACTTTTTCTACACACTTGAATATACTTGACTCCTCACTTCCAGTTTAAATTCCTACAGATCAAGGACCAAATCTTAATTGCTTTGTCTCCCCTTGCAACTAAAAGAAATATATGGCTGAATGCCTTTGGAAACATTAAAAAACTCTTCTGAGTCTCAATTTCCTTGTTTATAAAAATAGCAATAATATTATCAGGTTATTATGATGATTATTAAATGCCACCTGAAATTATCCCCACATTGTTTGTCAGTTATACTCCAAAATAAAATAAAAAGGTAAAAAAAATACATTAATAATAGTGTGTCCTAGTGCCTTCACATGCTATGGTCTTAACAAACCTGAATCCCCTTTTATCTCAAGTATAGCAATATTACATTAAACTTTTCTATAGCCCTAGAATCAGGATTAACTAGGGATGTTCTAGAAAATATTTAACAATTGGCTCTGTAGTGGGGGGAATAGCAGCCTGATTTGTAGTATTCTCTGTTATCTGGAAATCTTTCCATTGCAGTTGATTTCAAGCAATCAAAATGATATCACTGAACACAGAGCTGGGAAGAGTTGGCTAGTAACACAGCATTCCATAACATTTCCACCATACAGCTACAGATATAATAGACATAACCCCAAGAGCATAGATAATCATACATAGGGAAAAAGAACATGATGAGTTTTGGATATAACTTATTTTGGAATAGTTTATTTTGGTGTAAGCTAATTTAACTTTTAATAGTGGTCATATTTAAAAACTGGCTCACAAATCCAGAAAAATTTAGCAATTGGCTCTTGTAAAGCAGTATCAACCAACTTTGATACCCGCCCCCCCACCCCTCCTACTTTCTTTCCCCAACCCACCTTCCAGATTTTCTTCCTTGAGTGTGTAGTTGAAACAGAGGGAGCTTTCCTCTCATGTTTCTCTGGAACTGAGCTTCGGAGCCTGCTGCTCAGTATCCTGTGTTCTCTATCACTCCCGCTTCCACTTGGGTCACTGCCTGGATGACCGCAGAACACCAGAGAAGTGGCTGAGGGCGGCCACTCTCTTCTCTGACAGTCCTGCCACTTTAACCTCCCAGCACCACTTCACACAGAGCTGCAGGGGTGATTACGGCTTTCCTTAATGAATCATTGAAGAGTAATTAGGGAAAATTATAATGTTGGAAGGGAAAAAAATCTAAAAGCTGTTCGATAATTGTGACTTCTCCAGAGTCCAAGGGAAAACATATAAAACACTAAATTCTTCACTTTTTAAATTCAAGAACTATTTATTTGACACATAGTCTATGCTAGGCATGGTGTTAGACCTATTTAATAAGGGGACATATTCCAAGTTTTCATTTGGCTATCCCATTCTTGGTTTTTATGTGCAAAGATTAACTTATTTCATTAAGCACATAAATGTATCTTTGAAGGGCAAACACTAATTCTCAGTGCCAGTAAACACTAAGCCCCTAAGAAAGAATAAAATGTTTACCCAATGGTCTTATAGCTTGCAAAGCACCTCTTGCCATGGAGAAAGAAAATGTACATTATTATGCAGAGAAGTTGAGCTCCTTTGTTTTACCCCATTACTCCTAAATTACACCCATTCATGACTTCCAGGAATAAGGAACAAGCACATTGCTGGTCCACTTTGCTCCTTTAGCCTCTTACAGGTAATGCTACCAACTGAGTTTCAGATGGTGATACTGAAACTTCAGAGAGATGAGATGAGACCTGGTCCCTATTATTGGGGAAAACACAGATGTACAAATGAAAGTCCATGATATTATATGATAAATGTCATAACAGCATAAACTCAGTGGTGTGGAATCACAGAATGGACTCTTCATTCTGGCTGGAAATGCAGAGGGCCTTGGGAATTCTTCACACTGGCAATGACAGTGAAAGGTTAGAAGAGGTTTGCAGGCAAAGAAGACTGAATGATGGTAAACAGGCATGCAAGTTATAGAAGGTTGTGCTTATAAACAGAAACCTTTGAGTGGCAGAATTGTGTGAAGTTTACTATGATAATAGTGCATGTCTGTGTGTGTGCGCATGTGTGCGTGTGCATATGTTGGGGAAGGAATGATAAGGTACGAGACCAAAAAGGGTAGAGCAAAACATCAAGGGTATTTGATTATGATAACAGGTTTGGACTTTATTTTGTAGGTGTGTTGGTCCCAGATGATATAACCAATCTATGTTTTCAAGTAGAAGACTGAGGATTGTTGAGTAGACTTGTTGGGAGACACTGGAGGCAAGGAGATTATTAATAGACTGTCAGGGTAATCTACATTTTAGAGGTCTGAACTAGAGTAGTTGGAGTGGTAGGCAGGCATAAAGAACATGATGGAGCAACATTTCATAGAAAAGAAGGAACAAAAGAAGAACCGAAGAAATCTTCAGTTGAATAAGCCTCTTCCAGGCAGGTGGTGATGCTGTTAACATGAGAACATGCACCGGCAGAGGAACAGGAGTGGGAGACAACATTCCTGTGTTGAATTTAAAGTACCTGGAAAACACCAAGGTGGAGATGCCCAAACCACGAGTTACAAACAACTATTGGAGTTCAGGACAGAGGTCAGGATGGCAGATTAATGGATTTGGGTGAAATGGGGGTTATATTAGCTGTTGACTGATGCTGTAATAAGTTACTAAAACTTAGGGGCTTAACACAAACTTATTATCTTTCAGAAGCCTGAAATGAGTCTTTCAAAGCTAAAATCAAGATGTCAACAGAGCTGCCTTCTCTCTGGAGGCTTTAGGGGGAGGTTTTGTTTCCTTATCCCTTCAAGCTTCTAGAAGCTGCCTCCATTCCTTGGCTCATAGCCCCTTTATCTTCAAAGTCCATCACCCAGTGTCTGCTTTCTTTTCTTTCATCACCTCATCCTGGTTCCCCTTCTGATTTAGATAGTTCAGAGTAATTCTCTCATACCAAGACATTAACTTAAGCATATCTGAAAAATCCTTTTTTCTTTTTTTCCAGAAAGGCACACATTCACAGGTTCTAGGGATTAGGATGTGAACACATTTGGAGGGAGATTGTTCAATTTACCACAGAGGTAGATGAGAAAAAAGCAGTAGAATGAGGAAATAGAAGGGCTGAAAGCAAATATCTGGGGAACATCAATGGCAGAAAGAGAAAAGAAATACCTGGACAATAAGTGTTTCTCAGGAAAAAAAAAATGAAGCAAGAAATTTCTAAAAGAAGGAATTAAAACTCTCTAACAGTCTTTCCTCAGACCCTCTAAGCCTCCTGTTGTTGTTGTTGTTTAGTCACTAAGTCATGTCTGACTCTTTGTGACCCCATGGACTGCAGCATGCCAGGCTTCTCAGTCCTTCACTACCTCCTGGAGTTTGTTCAAACTTATGTCCATTGAGTCTGTGATGCCATCCAACCATCTCATCTTCTGCCACCCCCTTCTCCTCCTGCCCTCAATCTTTCCCAGCACCAGGGTCTCCTAGTCACTAGATTTACCTTTTGCTGACCTATAAAATGAGCAAAAGCACCAAATCAGATATGATTCGATCATCCAGGACCTATTTGCCAGTTCCTGATATATTAGCTCTCCAGACCTTCTCTGCTGCTGCTGCTAAGTCACTTCAGTCATGTCTGATTCTGTGCGACCCACAGACGGCGGCCCACCAGGCTCCCCCGTCCCTGGGATTCTCCAGGCAAGAATATTGGAGTGGGTTGCCATTTCCTTCTCCAATGCATGAAAGTGAAAAATGAAAGTGAAGTCGCTCAGTCGTGTCCGACTGTTAGCGACCCCATGGACTGCAGCCTACCAGGCTCCTCCGTCCATGGGATTTTCCAGGCAAGAGTACTGGAGTGGGGTGCCATTGCCTTCTCCGCCAGACCATCTCTAATCAACTCCAAACTCCTAACTTGACTCTCAGATCCAACTCTAGACTTGATATTCAGAAATGTGGTCCTTGACCTTCCTTTCAGAATTCAGGCCGATTTGCCCTCTGTTTTCATTGTTTTTTCAATGTGGTAACAGTGAGTAACAGTGGCTTCCAAGAGTCTTAGGGACCTTCAACTTCTAAAATTCACTCTTGCTTCCCCCAGGCCCCTTGAGGAGAAGTGGAAACCTGGGTTCCAGAGGTGTCACTTGGATCTCTAAAAAGATAGAAGCACCCGCAGAAAGGCTGCTCTCTGTTTCCCTGGTGCTATGTTCTCCATCTCTGGTGCAATGAATTGGCCAGGGATTGTCTGTGCCTAGGATATCTGTCTTCCATCCAAGTGAACAGAAGGGTACTCTGAATTGCAATAATTGCAGGACCACATGGAATAGGAGAGCTAGTTCCCCTAAGAAGAGGAGGTTGCTATAATGACAAGAAGGAAAGGAAGGATGCTGGGCAGGCAACAAAGCAGATGTCCACTATACTGGGGATAGACTTCTAACTTTTCTACTAAGGAGACTATGGAGTTCATGTAGCGTCATCAAGAACTCCATGCTTAGATAATATGTATCAGTGAGGCCAAGTAATGATCATTCCTTTAATCATGCAACCTACAAAGAGTACATTCGTTCTCTAGAACCTAGTCCATGCATGTATGCACAGGCACTCAGTCATGTTGGGCCCATTGCAACCCTATGAACTATAGCCCACCAGGTTCCTCTGTCCATGGGATTCTCCAGGCAAGAATACTGGAGTGGGATGCCATGCCCTCCTCCCGGAGATCTTCCCGACCCAGGGATTGAACCTGAATCTCCTGCTTCTCCTGCATTGGCACGCGGATTCTTTACCACTGAGACACCTGGGAAGCTCCCTAGTACCTGGTACTCATATAAAATGCTGTGTAAATAATATATCTGTGTAGCCCCTAGCACACTGCTTGGGACATAAGAGGGATTCAGTGAATACTTGGTTAATTAATGAATGCATAAATGAACATCCTGCATATAGATAGCAAAAATGAAAGTCACTTAGTCATGTCCAACTCTTTACGACCCCTACTGAAGTGGGTAGCCTTTCCCTTCTCCAGGGGATTTTCCCAACTAAGGGATGTAACCCAGGTCTTCCCACATTGCAGGTGGATTTTTTACCAGCTGAGGCACAAGGGAAGCCCAAGAATACTGGGGTGGGTAGCCTATCCCTTCTCCAGGGGATCTCCCTGACCCAGGAATTGAACCAGGATCTCCTGCCTGCATCTCTTGCAGGCAGATTCTTTACCAACTGAGCTATCAAGGAAGCATATAAATATGTCAGCTCTTAATCTACAGGTGCTTCCAGGAGGCAGTGCTGTTTTTTTTTTTTTTTTAAGTTTAAAATAGTTTCATAAGGATATAACACATGTATGGCTGTTCATTCTACAAAATCTTCATCATAGAACTTATGATACACCTAATTAGCAGTAGCATTCAGATTTTCTAAATAGTCATCGTTTTTCTCTTCTCTGCATAGCCTTCTTTTCATTGGCTGCCTTCTGCTTTTGTTGCATGATCTCAGATTCCTTCTGTTTCCTCTGAGAGGTAGTCAAACTACCTGCTTTTCTGTTTCCCTTACTAATCTCCTGGGATTTCTTTATATATTTCTGATGGGCAACTTCTCCTCCTTGATTTCCACAGGCCATGCTGACCACCACACTGAGCCTGGAAGAGAGCAACTCGGAAGAGCAATGACTTCCTTACAGGCTCTGTGGCTGAACCCCTTTGTCTGGAGGACTGAGCTTGCACGGGTGCTCCCAGTGCTGACATTTTTTCTTAATGAAGAATTTATTTTGTGGACCTACACCCAGCAGTAAAAGTTTTAAAATTTTGACTTTTGAGGCAGCATTTTAGAAAATCTACTTTATCCTCACACACTGGCATTGGAAACCAAGAACGTCTGAAAGCTTTTGTATAATCTGATTAAGAGCTGAATAAGAAGAGGAAAGGGGTTAACGATTAGTGGTTTAACACCACATTTACCTAAGCTGAAAAGGTTTTTCTAAAGATCTTTTTAGAAACTTTTGTGAAGTATGTAATATGAGGGCTGGGCTGGAAGCCCAAAGTTAACACATCCACCATCCTTTCTGCCCATTCTTGTCACTTTCAATGGTTAGAATTCTTCCACACCTAAGCTCTGAGACAATCCTCCTCCATTTTCATCAGGCACGGAATTAATTCACTGGTTTTTTTAGCACCAACAGAAATCTGTAAGCTTTTACTCTGAGTGACTGTTGTTGGTTATCACATGCCTTCTCAAGGAAGCTGACATCACTCTGAAAGAAGCAAAAATTGGTCCTTAGGGTGGGGAAATCTTAGACTTTACACTTACTTACAGCCCTTTAAAGACCACAGTACATTATTAGATATAGAACATATCTCTGATAATTTCATAGGAGACAATGAGGTAAAAACAATCTTTAAAGCTCATTTAGTGGAGCAGTAATAATAATTTTTTTAAAGTTTGGGAAACACTGGGTTATAAGGAAGGACTTAAAAACACATGAACACTATTCCTTTTCTCATCCCACAATGCCCTCAAGAAAAAGGACATTGCATTGTGAATTAGAAGACTTGAGTTCTAACTTTCATATCTACCACCAATGAGCAAATACCTTCATTTATTTATTCAGATATTCATTGAGTACCTTCTATGTTCCAGACACTACACTAAACTCTGGGGGTACAAGATAAACAAGGTGTAGAGTCCTAATAGAGGTTATGTTTGAGCCTGGAGCAGATAAGAAATGAGATCCAAATATCTATAAATAATTATGATGGTAATAAATACAATAGGTGGCTATGATAAATTATAATTAATTATAAAAATTATAATACATGCTATAAAGAATTTATAAAAGGACAAGAGGAAGTTAAGCCAGTAGAATGTGAGCAGGGATGGTCTTCCCAAGACAGTGGCATGTGAGATGAGTCTTGAATGGTGAGAAGAATCCAGCCCCACAAGATCTGGGGACAGGGTTTCCAGGCAGAGAGAAAAGCAAAGACAGAAGTCCTGAGGCAGAAGTGAGTTTGTTGTGTACAAAGAATGAAAGGATATGGCTGGCATGAGCTAAGCCAGGAAGAGAGAGGTAGAAGATGGGACAGAGATGGGCCAGTCCAGATCATGCGGGGCCACGCAGGCTGTGGGGCAGAGCTTGGTTTTATGCTAAGTGCTCTGTGACTTTGGGCAAATTATTTGATGATTTCTGTCAAATGATGAGTGCGGGGTGGTGGGGGTGGGGCAGTTGAATGTTCTAGAATGCTAAGTTGAGCCTCCTCTAATTCAGGACCTGGGAGAGACACCATAAATCTCCAATGTGAGGAGAAAGTAAGGTAGCAGGTAAAACTTAGACTGCAAGGAGATCCAAACAGCCAATCCTAAAGGAAATCAGTCATGAATATTCACTGGAAGGACTGATGCTAAAGTTGAAACTCCAATATTTTGGCCACCTGATGCAAAGAATTGACTCATTGGAAAAGACCCTGATGCTGGGAAAAATTGAAGGCAGGAGGAAAAGGGGATGACAGAGGATGAGATGGTTGGATGGCATCACCAACTCAATGGGCCTGAGTTTGAGTAGGCTCCAGGAGTTGGTGATGGACAGTGGGGCCTGGTGTGCTGCAGTCCATGGGGTTGCAAAGAGTCGCACACGACTGAGTGACTGAACTGAACTGAAAACTGAACTGAACTGGCACCTCCAGGGTTGCTCATCACTGGGCTGGGGCAAACTCACATTTGGCCTGGAAAAGAAGGAGCAGGAAGGGCTGGGACACACATTCTCTGAAAGTGGAACCTGCCTTCCTCCCATTTTCAATTTTTGAGATGCATGGAGTACTTTTTCCTCACTCTGCCAATCTCCTCCTCATGTTACATTGGAGCTGCCTAGTGAGCATAAGCATGGGTTTGGGGGTCAGGGACCTTGGACTCTGGACCCCCACCTCTAAATAACTTGTGACACAAGCCAGTCTCTTCCTGGATCTGGGCCTCCAGACCCTCATCTGGGACCATGATTAAGATTCCTTCTAGAACATGGGCTCTGATTCTATTATCTTCCTCTTCACCAGAGATGAGAAGGAGTATAAACCGTGCATGGAAGTGCACCCAAACTCTCCTAAAATAATAAAGCAATTTCCTTTGAGACGGTTGACAAGGAAAGCCAGGAGGCCCTTGCAGAAAATGATGAAACCCAGTCCCAGCTGAATATTAAGTTAGAGAGAGGTCTGCAACCGGGCCGGGGGGCTGAGAGAGGGGGAGATGCCAGGGTCGAGGGGAGAGAGAAATTTTAATTGCGATTGTTTGGCCTGCTGATCCTAGGCAAATGACAAGGAGCCCCCAAGCAGCCTCAAACACGGATATTTGAAAGGCAGAGAAGGCTGGGGGATGGTTTGGCTTCGCCCTCCCCTCTGAGGCTGTTTGAGGAGCAGTCTGCGGCGCTGACAAGCACGGGTTTTGGAGGCCATTGAAAAGTTTTGGGCCTAAATAGGGTAGGCAGCTTGGCTTAAGTGTTGCTATGGAATACCTGGCAACCGGCAACAATAGGCCTTTTAGAGAATCCAGGGCAAACAGTGACCGTGGTAATGGGGTGGGCTTAAGGGTCTCCTTGCCCGGCTGGGCCCCTCCTCTCTTCACAGAGGCCTGGGCGCTGGGCTATGTTCCGGAAATTCCCCGCACAAAGCCCCATTCAGTGGGAGGAGGGTCAATGCGTGTGCTTTTGGAGGGGGCGGCGGCGGGACTGGGGGGTGGGGAGCGGCGGGGGAGGGGGTACAGGCGAAGGAGTTTACTGCCAAAAAAAAAAAAAACCTCCCTCAAGTCTCTTTCTTCTCGCCAAGACTAAAAGAGGCACAGAAAGTGCTAAGTTTGTAAAAGAGGCTGAAAAGGTTCAGAAAAGTAGCATAAAAGGGCCGGGGAACGCCCCGTGAATTTTGAACAGAGAGCAGAAAAGAGACCCTAAAAAGCAATTAGTGATGCTGCTTGTAAATGGAGGCAGCGCGCGGGGGTGGGAGCTGAGGGCTGGAGGTAGGTGCGGAGGGGGTAAGAGGTTGGGGGGCGGGGGTGGTGTGCTGGGAGCAGGTGAGCAGAAGGGGTGAGGCATGGGATGGGTGAGGGGCCAGGGAGGCCGGGGAGTCGAGGAGGGGTGGGCAGCGGCGAGCCCTCCGCCCCAGCCAGTCCTGGCTCTAATTGCCTGCCTTCAGGCTGCTCTCTGCTGGGGCTGTGCGGCTCAGACTTTGTCCCCTGGTTCCAGCAGTCCCCCCAAAGGCCTTGGAGCCTGAGACGGTGACCGGCCTCCCGCCCTTTGGTCCATGATGACCATGAAGGAATCCTCAAGTCTCTGAGAGGGTGGCTACCCGCATTCTCTTGGCAGAGGAGTGATGTCAGGGTGCTGGGGAGCTGGGTGTCTCCGAGTTCCGGGGCGGGGGTGGGGGAGGCTCGTATGACAACCCGCGGAGCCCGGCGGAGCAGCCAGCAAATTAGCACTCTGCAAATCCCACGTGCCCGCGCTGCCTAACATCCCTGCTCCAAGACCCTACTCCACCGCTCTACAGATAATAATTTTATATTTCCAGCAGAATGTGCACAGTGACAATTATCTGTATTCCTACTGTGTCGCAGCATCAACGGATCATCAAGAGAATTATGTTCCAGTTGAAAGCAGATTTAAATAAACAGACACTAAATGGGAGCCAATAATAGATGTACCAAAATAGTCCAGGCGAGAAAGCAGCCATTTAAATACAGGACTGTTTAGTGGAGAAGGTAAGAGGCGTCCAGACCCCAGGGTTTACAGTTCCCAGACTGCAGCTCAGCCCTGCTGATTCTTTCCAATGATCTCTAGGGTTCTGACCAGAGCGCTATCCTAAGCTGCTTTTTCCCTTTCCCTGCCTCCCTCTCTTATTCCTTTTTCCCCACCTCTCTCCTGTCCTCCTTCCTTCCCTTCCTCCCTCCTTCTCTCCCTCTCACTCCCTTCTTTATTTCAACAAACATTCATTATTCATTATCAACTAGCTGCCTTTGGGCACCTTTATCAAAATTATTAAGCACCACCCTTCTTGATTTCTGTGACCCTCTGCTCCAGATTCAAATTGGATCTTGTTGCCCCTGTATGGGGCAGAGGAGGAAGTTGTTAGCCCCCGAAGGAGAAAATCAAGCTGTTGTTTCCATAAGAAGGGAGAATGGAATGCTGAAGAGGCAAAATAATGAAGGTCCAGTATATATTCATTCAACCATCACATATTTATTAGAGGTTACTCTGCGTGCCAAGCGCTGTTCTAGGTCCCGGGAATTCAAAGATCAAAGTGTAGGTCTCTCTCCTCAAAGAGCTTCCAACCTTGCAAAGAAAAGATAACCAGGCCGCTGGACATGGGTGGGTGTCACATACACTGGGAGCACCAGAGAAGGACCCTGCCAGAGTGAGGCGAAGGAGACTTCAAGAGGAGCCAGCTGTGACTTGAAGGTTGAAAAACAGAACACATTTTGCTGGGCAGAAACCTAGCCAGGGGACATTCCTAGCAGAGGGAAGAGGTTGTGCAAGGGCAGAGAAACAAGAGAAGAGTTGGTGTGTTCAGGAGCTTGCAAGTCCTTCAGCAAGAGTAGCTTCAGGATCCAGAAGTCCAACAGGGAAGGCAGTCAAGAGGGCTGGGACAGGGAGTCGTGGGGAAAGTAATTGGCAACAACATAAAGGGCTTTGCTGGCTCTGTCTACTCTTGAGGTTGGGGTGATGAGCAGAAACCTCATTTTTGCTGGCCTCTTGCTTCCCTTCGTGGGGACTTCTGTTAGCATTACTCTCCTGGCTTCTCTGTCTCTTCCCTCACTCCGGTCCAGGCCCGAGGAGTTGGGCTTCATTTCTCTTCTGTCCTCTATAGAGCAACCCCTCTGATGTATTCCCAGCCACCTGTAATAGAAGTCTGTCCTTACACAGAGAGACCTAATTGTGGGTGTTCAGCTGTTAGGCAATCTAATTCTGGGGTATAGGGTTAGGGAGCTATTGTTTCCCCAAACCTAAGCCTGGTTTTGACTGTATTTTCATCAGTAAAACTGCTGTTTTGATCTCTGTCCATTTTTGACTCCTTTCAAGTGAGCACTGCTTTTTAAACCCTTGAAATGTCCAGGCAAACTACAGAGGTTAGGAAGGGGACCATTGGAGGAGGGTGAGCATGGGGACAAATGGCATGAGGAGGCTTTTGTGTTAAAAGTGTCACTTTGAGAGTAGTCCTCCTGGGTTCTCTTATCCCCCTGCTGTCCACCTGGGTGCCCCTTCCTAGTAAAGTCTCTTGCTTTGGAAAAAAAAAAAAATGTTGCTTTGGCAGTTGGGCAGAGGATGGATTGGAGAGGGTAAGGAGATTTAGAAGGAAAGAGATGGTAAAGATTGTTTTTTTTTAAAAAAAAAACTGAACTACACATGTATTTATATAGTTAATAATTATATTTTCCAGAGATCAAACCGGGTCTCCTGAATTGCGGGCAGATTCTTTACCATCTGAGCCACCAAGGAAGCCCTAGTCACTCGGTCATGTCTGACTCTTTGTGACCCCATGTACTGTAACCCACCAGGTCCCTCTGTCCATGGGATTCTTCAGGCATGAAATGTATGCGTTGCAATGCAGGAGAGGCAAGAGTCACAGGTTTGATCCCTTGGTTGGGAAGATCCCCTGGAGTAGGAAATGGCAACTCGCTTCAGTATTCTTGCCTGGAAAATTACATGGACAGAGGAGCCTGGTGGGCTACAGTCCATGGGGTCACAGAGAGTCAGATTATGACCGAGTGACTAGGGCTTCCTTGGTGGCTCAGATGTGGCAAAGAGCCAGACATGACTGACCATGAACACACACACTCAAGAAATCAGCCATATCCCAATGCAACTGCTAAGTCACTTCAGCCGTTTCCGACTCTGTGTGATCCCGTAGATGGCAGCCCACCAGGCTCCGCCGTCCCTGGGATTCTCCAGGCAAGAACACTGGAGTGGGTTGCCATTGCCTTCTCCATCCCAATACAAGGTAGAAGTTAAAAAAAGACATGAATATATTGTTTTATGTTTTATTTTAATGAAAATACTTAAAATTACAAAACATGATGCTTCATTTTAAATTTGTAATAGAATTCAATACTAGAGAAAATATGGCTAAAATGAAAGGTCCAACAATCTTGAATTGGGTTCTTTATGACATAGGGGTTGTTTGTAGACATAGAAGAGAGGATAAATGTGATATACATGACATTTGTAAATTCACTTAGAAAGACAAGAGATGATGAAGATGTTAACTAGGAAGACAGTGGCAGTGGATGATTTGAGTGGAGATAGAGAAGAGATGTGGAGGGAGAGACAGTCTGAAAATAGAATTAATAGTTGTTGGGGGATGATTGGATGTGAGGGTAAGGAAGAATCTGGCCTTCTGGTTAGTCAATGGGATTCTCATTTGCTGGGATAAGGAATGGAGTTGAAGTGCAATGGACAGAGAGCATAATAATGAGCTTATTTTGTGACATACTGACCCCAGGACACAGAGCAGTCCATTAGGGAGTTAGATATACAGGTCTGCATCTCTAAAAAAATAATCTGATTGGATTTAGAAATGCATCTAGAAATAATTATTGAAGCAGAGGAATAAGAAAAGTTGCTAACAGAAAGGGTATGGAATGAGGCAAAGAGAAGTATGTGAAGGCAAACCAATGTTTAAGGCAAGTTTGATGAAAACATATTGAATTATACCTGAGAATTAAGGGGGCTATTATTTATACCTCCTGTTATTGGCATCTGATGTTACTTGAGAATCTAAGCTATCACATAATGTACCTTCCAGAAAGCCCTCCAAACCACTTCTTTTTGTTTACTAAGGGTTCAAGCTGCTATATGCTAGGTAGCCATCATTGTACCCATCTATCTGTATATCTCACACATATGTAGCATATATAAAAGCTAATATTTATTGAACATTATGATGTATCATCTTTGATACTTTGCTAAACTTTTTACACACATTTTTACTAGGCAGGTATGGTCAGCTTTGTTTTGAAAATGAGGAAACTGAGGCTTGGAGCAGTCTGGCAGTTCAAACTTTGAAACCAGAACTGTCCAACTACAAAGCTCATGCTCTGACCATAGGTCACGCTGCTTATCTTTATCAAAGCAGATGCCATATGAGTTGAAGTCTTTAGGAGTTTACTATCTGGTCACCTTCCTCAAGAAGAAGGCTAACACTAAACGTAAAGTTAGCTTGAATCCTGCAACTTGTTTATTGAACAATGTTAAGTGCTGTGAAACTCAGTTTTCCTCATTGGTGGTATGAATGTGTAATACTTCCTTCACAGGTATACTTCTCCCTTCTACCCTGTGGGAATCCGTATTATAGAAAGCTCAGTGACTAAGATAGATGCCCACATTGCAGAAATGTTTCTTTTCCCTCTAACTTTAACAGGAAAAAAAAATCCAAAACACAACAAACCAAGCTCTAAAATGTGCTGAAAATAGGAAAAACATCAAGAAAACATCAATAATATAGAACATTTATTTAAATATCATAATAAGAGAAGTAGCATAACTGTGAAAAGGCTCTTGTTTATAAATATTAGAAAGAAAAATCTAACAAAGAAAATTATGTGACAATACTTAAGTTTTGATATGAGAGTTAAATGTTTTTCCTTGTTAGAAAACTATAATGAGATCAAGAAGATTAGACTTACTAGTTCCTATTTAGTATTTTCTCCTGTCTGTATTTACTATTACTTTGTAGCTGTACATCCTTGTAATCTTAAAGGTCTCTGTCAGAATAAATAATCTGCTTCCTTAATTCATCTGCCTAAGAGTACTTAAAGTCAAAGAAAATGAGATTAAATTATCTGGATTCAGAATTCAATCATTCTGTCTTTATGGGAAAATGTCTCATACTTCTTGTAATAAAAGTAATAAAAAGTATCCATGTTTTTAATAACAGATTTTCAGGACCACAGACAGCTCTATTTTTTTCATCAAATATTTCATGCTCAAAAGTAAAATTACACATGCATTCTACTTATATATTCTTTATTTTTAGATTATATTTTTACTCCAAAAAAGAAGACTTGTTTGGGAGTGCTAGGTTTTTAGTTAATTTTGTCCGCTTAAAAGTGGACAAAATAATTTTGGGTGTTCCATTCTCAATTTTAATTACTCACTTGATGTTACTTAGTAATAAGTGATACCAAGTTTACCAAGACCTGTATTTTTCTCACATTCTTCCCGCAAAATATCCTTGATACTTTAAGGCAAAATTTTCTCTAACTGATGTTAAATGTGTGCTTAAAAGGGAGACATAGGGAAAATCAGATTAGGATTACCTTTCCCTTCAAGTTTCATGTAGAGTAAGGGAGATTAAAGATGCATAAATGCTACTTAAACTCACTTCTGTACTGGAGTTTCTCCATGAGTGTAAAGCAGGGTGGGGGGGCGGGGGTTGTGGAACTCTTGGATGGAAAATTCAGGATGGGATTAAGAAGCAAAGAAAAATGTGACCAAAGAAAGTCAAAAGGCAGTTGGAAGCAGTTAGGTATAATGAAGAGTATCATTTAATCCAAACTCTTTCAGTTGATATGAAAGAAACCCAAATCAAATCCAAATAAAAGAGAAATTGTTGGATATATATGGAAAAGTAGAGGAGTATGCAATTTCAGGAACACTTGTATCCAAGTGCTCATATTACATATTGTCAGAATTCTTTTACTCCCATCTCTCTTATTGGCTTTTCTCTGCATCTGTCCACTCTCAGGAAGGTTATTACTTCATGCTAGCAAGGTGAACACCACTAGTTCCAGGCCTACATTCTACCAGCATAGCAACTCCCGAAAAAGATTTCAGCAAAAAACCTGGCCTGTTTTCACTGACCAGTCATTGTGGTCAGGGAATGGAATACACTGATTGATTAAGCCTGGGTCATCGCTAACTCCTGGAGCTACAGACTGAATCAGACCCAGAAGAACCGTGTGAACTAAGAGGAGGAGGGAAGAAGGTCTCCAAAAGAACCATAGGGGGAATATAGGATAGGCAGGCAAAACAATAGAGGCCTTATACTCATTTGACAGTGCTGTCATAACAAAGTACCACAAGCTGGGTGGTTTAAACATCAGAAAAGCATTGTCTCAGTTCTGGAGGCTGGATGTCTAAAATCAGTGTCAGCGGGGTCACTTCCTTCTGAGGGCTGTGAGGAGCAGCTGTTCCAGGTCCCTCTCCTTGGCTTGTAGATGGCTGTCTTCATGTTCACCTGTGTTTCTGTTGTGTCTAGATTTCTTCTTCTTATAACAGCACCATAATGGATTAGAACACACTAAAATGACTTCATTTTATCTTGACTACCTCTCTAATGACCCTGTCTCCAATGGTCACATGCTGAGGTACTGGGAGTTAGGACTTCAATATACCTCTTCCGAGGGGAACACAATTCAACACGTAACATGCCTCTATACAGGATGTACTTTATTTCCTGGTCTAAATAGTCTCTGTTGTTAATTATTAATTTGACTGAGTCATGTCTTAGCTGGAGCATGCAGAATCTTTGTTGTGTCTGGTGGGATCTTTTGCTGTGGCTCACGGGCTTCCTAGCTGTGGCGAGTGGGCTGGGTTGCTCCACAGCATGCGGAATCTTAGTTCCCAAAGTGAAAGTGAAGTCGCTCAGTTATGTCCGACTCTTTGTGACCCCATGGACTGTAGCCTGCACCAGGCTTCTCCGTCCTTGGGATTTTCCAGGCAAGAGTACTGGGGTGGGTCACCATTTCCTTCTTCAGGGAATCTTTCTGACCCAGGGATTGAACCTGGGTCTCCTGCATTGCGGGCAGACGCTTTACCCTCTGAGCCACCACAGAAGCTTAGTTCCCAATCAGGGATCAAACCCAGGTACCCTGTGTCACAGGCTGGATTCTTAACCACTGGACCACCAGGAAAGTCAGTCTCTGCTCTTTTGATTTAACCCTTTGTTATAGGAAATGCTTTTCACCTAGAAAGCCATGATGTATACTGAGTATATTGTATGTGTGCATATGATGTATACTAAGGGTATTATATGTGTGTATGAGTGAGAGGAGATGTGTGGGGTCAGGTAGCTTATTTCTTGTTTTGACTTGCTGTATCACAGGAGTTACATCTGGATCTGATGAAGAGGACTGCATATGACCCAGCAGTTAGGACTTGGAGCTGCATGTGGCAGATGGCTGAGGCTTTGGGTTGCCCTGTGGAGTGGCATGCATGTGTTCTGTATAGGGAAGACCTTTGATGATTGTTGTGTAAAGTTGTTACATTTACCTGCCCAGCATCTTTTTCTCTTGTTTGTTTTTACTGCTGAAGTGTCTCCTGATGATGTGATGGTTAATTAATTTGTCCTGTATTCCCCACTGCAGAGGTACTCATCACCCAGGCTGCCCATCAGAATACATTGTCAACTGAGACCCAGCAACTGGTTCATGGTCAAACACCTTTCCCAAATAAGGCCAATCATGTCTGTATTTAGGGGTTTACATGAATACGGGGAGGGGGGGTTGGTTTCTTTTGTAATTTCCTGTGTTAAAAACCTAGCATGGAGTTGGGGAGAGCCATCTTTACTGTGAAATAAAATGAACATACCAAGAGCAAAGCCCAAACAGTGGCAAACAGAGGTGATAGATCCAGTGAGGCAGAGTCCTACTGTTACTTAAATCCCTGGATGCAGTCATGTCTGAAATTAATGTCACCCTTTGGACTTGCCAGTTAGGATGACCAAATAAATTCCCTCTTTTCCTTGACTAGCTCAGATGTGGTTTTGTCACTAGCAATGGAATGCATCTTCAACTGCCTTCGTGCTGCATTTGGGACTCGAAACCAGGTCTTCTCATCCCAATTTAGGGCTCTTTTCTTCATCCCATGATAGTTTATGACATAGTTTTCATTTAAAACTGATAAAATACAAACTGTGAAATGTGACAGAGATACGAGCCAGGTATCAGACCAATATTTTCAGAAAAACAAGAACAGCTCTCCTCTAGAGAGGTGGAACTGTATGGCCCTAAAGAATTGGTAGAAAGTCTAACTATAGAGATGGTACTAGAATACTCAGGTACCAGCACATTAAGTCACTAGCTTCCTGCTGAGCCCCATGGATACATGTGATCAAAATCTTGTAATCATGTTAGCAGACTGGCATCAAATAGCCAAGAGGCATGGAGTAAGAGGAGCCATGAACCTGCCTTGAGATTGATATAGTAGCAAAAATTAAGATTCTATACTCTAGCTGTCTAAGTTCAGTGGCAATGTCGTTTGCTAGCTATTTGAATTTGGGCAAATTGATTAACCTTTCTGAGACTCGGTTTCTTTGTACATAAAACAGTACCTTCCTTACTGGGTTGTAGTAAAGATTAAAAGGGCTCCCTAGTGGCTCTGGATGGTAAATAATTCGCCTGCAATGTAGGAGACATGGGTTTGATCCCTGGGTCAGGAAGATCCTCTGGAGTAGGAAATGGCAACCCATTCCTGTATTTTTGCCTGGGAAATCCCACGGACAGAGGAGCCTGCTGGGCTGCAGTCCATGGGGTTGCAAAGAGTTTGACATGACTGAGTGACCAAGCATGCACAAAGTTTAAAAAGATATCTTAGTATTTCACGTATAGTGCTTAGTTCAGGTTTTGACACATAGTAAGAGCTCAATTTGTATTTATTTTTGTTAGGAATAAGACCTTTTTTTACTATTGGCTAGAATAAACAATTGGATATGCCAACTGGCATTCCAAGAACATCATTAGAGAGAAAGAACTACTGAAGCCCAAGGTGGATGACAGTGGCCAGGTATGTCAGCCCTGCAGGTCTATGAAGGGAGAAAGGGGATGAAGGAGGACTGGAGCAAAGATGGCCTGAGAGAGGAGCTCTGACTGGGCAGAGCCCTGGCTAGGAGCAGCGTGGGGAGAGTGTAGCCTCCCTGAGAATGCTGCTGCATGGCATCTGGGGTGCAGATAGGGTCATCAACCAGCCCCCCTCCTCAGGAGTTTCTCTCTTAAAGGAGGATCTGAGCAAGTCACTCCCCTGACTGCCTGCCACTTCTGGGAGCATTTTTCTGGGAGGGCTTCCGCCCTCACGGTGTCCCCGAGACACTTAGCAACCAACCCAGACAGGCAGCAACAGGGGTACAGCCAGCCCTATTTCTTTCTGACCACTTTTATCATCTTCCTGGTGGAAGCCAATAGTAATCATTTTTTGCCTGTTTTAATTTAATTTAATAATATTATAATTATTATTATTGTTGCCATTTACCTCCTAACTGTTTTTTCTTCCTCCATTATGGACCCTTATTCCTCTGTTCTCGGCACAGACCTAGAGCTTTCTTTATGACATGTCAGATAATGGTGTCCTTTAATCAAAACCCTCAAATAGCGTCCATTTCACTCTGAAAGCTCCTCAAGCTGGCCTGAGCCTGGCGCTGTTTGACCTCTCATTACCCTGGGACCTCCGCCCTTCCTCCTTCACTCCTGCCCTCACAGCTCCAGCCGCCTTCGCCTCCGCCCTATTCCTTGGTCAAGCCAGGCAAGCACTGAGCTGGGGACCACTGCTTCTTCCTCCATCTGAAATGCAGATTCACTCTCTCACCTCCCTCTGAACCTTTCTGAAATGCCACCTTTCAGGGAAGCCTCCCCAGATGACCTGGTCTAAAATTGCAACTTCACTGTCTCCTGAAAATCCTTTCTAGCTTCTCCATAGCACTTACAACCATCAAACATACAGTATCTTTTCACCTGTTTTGTGGATTGTCTATTTTTCCTACTAGAATGTAAGCTCTATAGGGGCAGGGATTGGGGGTCTATTTTGTCCACTGCTGTGATTTTTGTTGAACAAACAAATAAATTTTGTGAAAAGCATCAGAAGCAATGGAGGTATAATAAAAAAACTCGGGTCTCTTCTGGTAAATGGAAAAAGGACAGAATTTAGAGCCAGTGAGGCTAGTCTGGGTCTCGTTTCATCCCTTAACTAATTGTCAGACTTTGAAAAAGTCACTTACCCTTTGTGAACACTAGTTTCCACATCTGCAGGTTGGTGATAACAGTATACATCTCCCTAACCGTGGAAGATAATGACTACAGGAGAACAGACAGCACGGGTGTTTTTCTTATTGTTTCTATGGCCTGAAAGACAGTGGAAGTGTGGCGGCTGGCATGCTAAGGTGTGTGTTCACGCTCAGTCACTCAGTCATGTCTGACTCTTTGAGACCCCCTGGACTATAGCCCATGAGGCTCCTTTGTCCATGGGATTTCCTAGGCAAGAATACTGGAGTGGGTTTCCATTTCCTACTCTAGGGGATCTTCCTGACCCAGGGGTCAAATGTGCATCTCCTGCATTGCAGGTGGACTCTTTGCCACTGAGCTACCAGGGAAGTACATGCTAAGGCATGGAAGTCATTTACAGTTCCTTCCTCCAGTGACATGTCGGGCTTCCCTGGTGGCTGACATGGTCAAGAATCTGCTTACAATGCAGTTCAATTCCTGGGTTCAATTCCTGTGTTGGGAAGACCCCCTGGAGAAGGGAAGGGCAACCCACTCCAGTATTCTTGCCTGGAGAATCCCATGGACAGAGGAGCCTAGCAGACTACAGTCCATGGGGTCACACAGAGTCAGACACAACTGAGCGACTAACATTTTCACTTTCCGGTGATATGTGACATTTTGGGTTGGTTATTATTAATCAAAGGCTGGGTCTTTGTCCCAGCCCTATACTCTTTCACTCTGTCCCCCTAAGCAAGGACCTGGGCCTCAGTTTATTTATTTGTAAAAAGAGGTGATGAAATTTACCACACCTAGCTTGGAGTTTGGAGGAATGAGGCTCAAACGAAATAATTTGTGAAATCCCTTTGAAAACTGGAAATATCTATACAGACACAAATGATTCATGATGGTTGGTGACAAGGTTTCTTGTGTCTGATTCTAGAATTCCCAGCTGGAGTGAAAAAGGAACCTGAGAAGAGGAATCTTTACTGATAACATTTCCATATCTCTGCCAACACAACACCATCTCCAACTCAACCATACAACAGACTCTCCTTTGGAGTCTGCTGGTTGTCTGAAAAGCACAGACTTCATCTGACATTTGTATTTGTCTTTTTTTCAACCTTTAGAAAATCTGTTAGACCTGACCTAATTTGGAGGGGGTGGTATGTATTCATGGCTGGGATACTCTCTGATTGTCTTAAGTGGAATATATTATGAAGGAATAGTCAGGATCGAGGAAATCTTGCTTGAAGTAATGCTATCTTGAGTTAGGTTTTCACATTAGTCAGTGAATTCACACATAGTTATAAAAAAGAATGTACTTTTCCATCCCTTTATTTAAAAGCTATACAGTTTTATAGGTCTAATTAACTTCTGGGTGCTGATACCTTTGTTTGTAAAAAGCCTATCCTTCTTGCCATCACAGCTTGCTGCCCCAAATGGACATAAACAGGGCACTGTCATATATACATGAAAAAAAGATGACCTACATACATGATGTTACAGTAGGGTATTAAAACTACAATTCCAGCCATTTCTCCCAATTAAGGCTAACTCATCTGTGATTTCAGCCTCCCATTTGAAATAAAAGTCTGACGGTAATTGGAGCACAGAGCTATTCACCACTGTACTTCAATCTGGAAATAATTGTCTTTGTTCAATTAGGAATCTGCATTTTCATGCCAGTCTTCACAGATTATCTTGAATGGAGAATGCACTCTGATTAAGAGCTATCCTTCTTGGAATGAAAAAAAGCAGCCTGAAGTCCTCATCTTCTTCTTGGGTTTAACATTTTTTCTCCTAGCATACTGAGAATGATATCATACAATGATTTTCTAGATGGATTTAATATAACAAAAACCTCCTAGGGAATTCATATATAGTTTTTTAAAAATTTCAAGAACTCTTAGAGATGATTCTCTATAGAGTTGGGCTTGAAAAGGTATTAATTTGTCTGAAAAGTGAAAAAGTGAAAGTGAAGTTGCTCAGCCATGTCCTACTCTTTGCAACCCCATGGACTGTAGCCTGCCAGGTTCCTCTGTCCATGGGATTTCCCAGGCAAGAATACTGGAATGGGTTGCCATTTCATTCTCCAAGGGATCTTCCCAAACAAGGGATCGAACCCAGGTCTCCCGCATTGCAGGCAGACTCTACCATCTGAGCCATCAGGGAATCTCTAATTTGTCTGAGACCTTCAGTTAATTTGTCATATTATAATAATCAGATTTCCTATGAAATAAAATCTGACTGCTGTCTATTTTTGTCTTTTATAGAACCACCCACTCTCTTAGGTGCTTTTAAAATAGAGACTAATATATAACTTATAAAAAAACTTTGAAAATCCTTAATTCTATTATCCCCATTTAACAGATGAGAACAATAAAGGTCATAGAGCTTATGTGATTCCCCCTATTCCCCCCATCAACAACGTCACTCAGTAACTTACTGGTAAAACCAAGGGTCAACTGTGGGTCTGGCTGGCTTTAAAACCTCTAGCACTTTTTTCTTATTAATTTAATACAGCTAAAGGAAAATAGTAAGAAGCATTCCTTTTAAAAATAATAAGATTCTATCTGCCTTGCAATGCAAAGGACACTGATTCCATCCCTGGTCCGGGAAGATCCAACATGCCACAGAGCTACTAAATCCATGTGCCACAACTACTGGCCCAGTGCACCAGAGCCTGTGAGACACAGCTGCTGAGCCTACGAGCTGCAGCTACTGAAGCCCGTATGCCGTGAGCCCACGCTCCGCAGCAAAAGAAGCCACTGCAGTGAGAGGCCTGCACCCTGCAACTAGAGAAAGCTCCCAGACAGCGACAAAACCCGCCACAGCCAGATAAATAAACAAATAAATCTTTTTTAAAAATGATAAGATTCTGATAGCTAGAACTATGAAAACACCAACACATCAGATGTCTTTGCTATACATCATCCTGCTCCAATAATTTTGAAAGCACCTATATCCAGCCGTTCTGGATGAAAATAAAAGACTGACAACTATGAAACCATTTTAGCACGATGACAACTTTTACAAATAATGTGAGCTACTATCCATATCATGACCTCATTTAATCCTTTCTCCAAGTTGGATTTCTTTACAAACTAGACCATGTCTTTTCCATTTTTGGATCCCTTCAACCAAACATACTTATTAAATAAGAAAATGGATGCATCATCCTTCCTCCCTCTCTCTATCTCCCTCTCTCTCATTTTTTTTTTTTAAACAGGGGAAAGCACGAACTCAGTCCCCCACTACCACAAATTACGCAGTTGTGTTTTCCACCTTTGGGGACATTGCAGGGTTTAGCACCTCCAGAGTGCAATGAATAAGCTTTGTCCTGGGAAAACCACCTTTGTGATCATGGTATCTTTCCTGCCAGATAAGTACTGAATCACTCTCTTGATAATTCCAAGAGGCGAGCAGGGTATATGGAATCCATATAGTATGGATATATTGTGTGTGTGTGTTTAACATATACATACAAGTCAAAAACCCCTGTGTAAGTATAAGATGTAGAACTCTGGCCAAACCTTTCATTATCCCCTTTGGAAACATTATACAGGTATTGTAAATCTCCACCTTTGAAGCAAAGTAATTCCTTCTCTTTAATAATACTCTGGTAAACGTACCCAGGAGTGTTACCCATTCTTCTCTGTCTTTGACCGTGCCGTTTCATAACGATGAGGAGAAGAAAAGACTTATTTAAGCACCTGGATGGAAAGTGATAGCTAACCCAACTTTTCTTTTTGAAAATATGGCTTTAGTATTTGACTGTGTGTGTGTCAAACGGGACTGATACACACAGGGGGTGGGAGCCATCACTTGTGCATTTCATGCTGAATCTGGTTCTGACTTTGGACTGTTTGGGGCTGTGGGTTGGTGGGAGGAATGTAGCATGTTCTGTTTATCAGTCTGCTCCATAGGCTACAGCAGGTGTGGAGATTACTTTCCAATAATGCCTGGAAGCAATATTCCCCCACCTTCACAGGAACTTGCCATCTGGCTCTGAGGGCCAGAGATCATTCAGTTTCTAAATGAGCTCAGCTTTAGGTCCTCCAGAGCAAAAACTGATAAATGAGTGAGATTACCCTGTTTTATGGCAGTGTCAAAAACACACCAGCATTGGCCACTCAGATGCCTTCAGAAAAGAAAGTGAAGCTTTTATTGAATTAACCTATCTCAAACCCAAGCACATTACTTAAGGGCTCAGGGGAGGGAGTTGCCAAACTTTATACATATACATAGAAAATCCATTTGCATAGTATGTAGATCTTTTGTATGCAATCCTTGGTCTCATCAAGTGAAATGCCAGAGTCAATTTTGGCCTTGTACACTCTAAAATGAATAATTTTACCCATTAAAATTTTCTCCCCAGAAAAAATGGTGGCTAAAGCTGAAAATTTACTAAGCTGCCTAGATAAGAAGCTCTTTGGCTGGAGAAAACATAGGTGCACCCATCAAGTGAAGAGAAGATACAAAACTGTGACATGAACAATTTAGACCAAAAGACAAACCTTGGAGAAAAAGAGATCTTTTCCTTTCTGCTCTAATTATCTGAACCAGCTGTCAAAATTGATCAAATTGATCAGATAATACCTTAAATCTCCATTTGGATTTGTCCCTGTGGCCATTACCATCTTGGGAAGGTTGTTTTGTATAAACAGCATCAGGTTGAATAAAATTATGATTTGATGAGGAGAACTGGAGATGCTTGGAATGCATAGCATCCAGCATGGCCCTATTTCCCAGGGTCCCCTGAGATTATGTGTAGCAATGACAAGATGACATAATTAAATTAAGTGGCATGGCAAAAAGTAAGAAAGTAAGCCCGCAGGGCTCCCTTGGGACAATGACAGCTCAAACAGTTTTGTAAGATGTCTTATTAAAAAGAGGTTCAATAAACTGGAATTACCTCAGCTTGGGAAAATAAAATATAGTTCTCTTGGGAAAACAGAATTTTCTTCTCTGGAGGAAGCATGGGGAGAAGAAACCTTCTTTGGGAGAGTAAAGAGTATGTGAAGTGAAAAGTCACTCAGTCGTGTCCGACTCTTTGCGACCCCATGGACTATACAGTCCGTGGAATTCTCTAGGCCAGAATACTAGAGTGTGTAGCCGTTCCCTTCTCCAGGGGATCTTCCCAACCCAGGGATTGAACCCAGGTCTCTGCCGTATTGCAGATGGATTCTTTACCAGCTGAGTTACCAGGGAAGCCCAAAAATACTGGAGTGGGTAGCCTATCCCTCCTCCAGGGGATCTTCCCAACCCAGGAATCAACCCAGGGTCTCCTGCATTGCAGATGGACTCTTTACCAGCTGAGTTACCAGGGAAGCCCAAAAGAGTATGTATCTCTCTGAAATTAAAAAAAAAAAAAAATACAGTATTTGATACGTGGAAAATGAAGTAGAAATGGTCAACATATTTTGGGGGTGCTTTTCCCTACAGAAGTCTCTTTTCTATCACTCTCTTTCCTGCAGGCAAAACGAAGTGACCGTGTATGCACCATATCACGCCCCCTGATTGGATCAGCATGGACACCTGCTTTGGTGTCAGGAAGCCTATTGGGCAGCTTACGGCCAATCAAATTCTCGCTCTTGAGAAAATGCCTAGCAGACCAAGTTGGAACACAGTCAGTTCTGACCAAAACTAGATGCAAACCAAATTGAATAAGGAAGAGAAGTGATGAGTGAGATAGAAATACGAGGATGAAACCTCCAAAGAGAAATGAATGAGGCAGATACCATGGATGCGGCCCAGTCCCCAAAGCCTTCCCAGTGAAGCTCAGCTGAATCTAATTTCCTTTTTAAAGAATTATGTAAGGGTGCTTCTTATAGTATTATAATAATCCTCACTTCCCCCTACTTTTCTTTTTAGTTAATTTCGACAGGCTTTTACTAGTTTACAGCTAATGAATCCCTGAATAAGACAAAGAACAAGTATCTAAAGATCATATCCTTGGAGTATGAAAACTATAGGAAATTGGAATAAGGAAGGAGGGGATTTAATATTTATTCAAATATATTCTATGTACCAGACATTCTGTTAGGTGTGTACTATTTTCATCTTTTTAGCAACAACATGTCTCCAGGACATTTTTATTTTAACCATACTGAAAAGGAAATAAGTTTCAGAGAGCTTAATAAACTTGCCTAAAGTCTCACAGAGTCAGGATTTAAACTCAGTACTGCCTGGCTTCAGAGTGTCTTCACTTATACTGCCACCAGACTTGGGAATAATACAAATATTGTTACCGGGTGACATCAAGGCTCTTGAAGACAATGATGATATAGGCAGCCATAAAACGATGGTTAATCTTATGTGTCAACTTGGAGGTGTTCTTGGATAAGAATAACATTTATGTTAGTGAACTTTAAGGAGACTGTCCTCCATCATTTCTGTGTACCTCATTCAATCAGTTGAAGGCCTGAATAGAACAAAAAGATCAACTTCCTGGAATAGGAAGGAATTTTCCTTCAGATGGTCTATGGAGTTTATCTGTACCATTAGTTCTCCTGGGTCTGGAGCCTGCTGGCTAACACTGAAGACTTGGATGTGCTGTTCTCCATAATTTTATATATATATATGTATATATATGTATATATAGTCCACGGGATTGCAAAGAGTCAGACAGAGCTGAGCAGCTAACAAACACACACACATAAAATTACTTCTGTTTCTGTGGCAAAACCTAACATGCCTTAGAAAAAAACTGGATCAGAAAACCAACATTATGGAGAGTGATGAAAGCAAGATGGCCAAATAAGATGTCCTCTCTTACACCACCTCTGAGCAACAATAATTTGGCATCCATCCATGGACAAAGGGAGCTTTCCAGGTGGTGCTCATGGTAGAACCCACTTACCAATGCAGGAGATGCAAGAAACATGGGTTTGGTCCCAGGGTCCAGAAGATTCCCTGGAGAAGGAAATGCAAACCCACTCCAATATTCTTGCCTGGAAAATTCCACAGACAGAGGAGCCTGGCGGGCTATAGTCTATGGGGTCACAAAGAGTCAGACACGACAGAGTAACGGAGTATGCACGTATAAACAAAAGTATCTCTGTGGGAGCTCTGTAGTCCAGGTAGGAGACAGTGAAGCCCTGGCGAAGGCTAAGACCACGGAGAACCATTCTGAAGCTAGCTGCCAGGCAGCTGACTCACAGGTGACAGACCTGTAAACAGCTCCGTATTCCTGAAGACGCAGACACAACCCATTTATCTTCGTCCTGTCACCAGCACCATTTACCCAGGAACTCTGGAGGACTCGCCCTCACCCATGCATTGGGTAATAAGCAGACAGAACTTGGTCCCAGTTGTAGTCTTGTAAAGGCCCATGAACCAGTTCTAGCCCCTCTTAGCTGTGGTCCCCGAGCCTCTGGAGGCAAACCCACCAAATTCAGTCAGACTGTAGATTCTGAAAGGTCCCCCACAAGGGAACTTCGGACCATCCCAGCCACAGTCCGTAAACTGTCCTGCTCACACAGGGACCTGATGAAACACACACCTGTCTATACCCACCCCACCCCCCCAATTGATCTGGAAAAGGCCCTGTACTTAGCTCCAGTCTCTCCAGCCACAGTCAGAGAGTAGTCCAGCCCACCCTGGTTCTGCCAGCCAGCCAGGCAATAGTCCAGCCCACCCATGGAACTAGTGAGAGACTCAGAATCAGGTCTGCAGACCTCAGTTTTGGCTGTGTAATCTGAAACAGATCTGTGGGTTGGTTCTAACTCCCCTCAACCAGTCCAGGGCCAGCCCTGCCCACCTAGGGACATGCTCAGTGGCTAGGCAGGGACCTCCCAGGGCCCTGGCAGGAGCCGCACCTGGGTGCACCTGGTGATAAGCCCACTGACTGAGGATCCAACCAGGGACTCTGAAGTGAACCCTTGTCCCCGTGTCATCTTACTGAGCAAGGTACTGGAATATGATGCTACATTTATCCAGTGACTTTATTGCTTATACTACGTCTTTCAGTTATAAAATTTCCTTTTGAATTTTATGCTTTCTATTTTTTGTTAATTTTCCTGTCCTTTAGATTATGAGGATAATAGCTTATTTTAAACTGTTGTCCAATAATTCTAAAATCTGTGTTATCTGAGTCAGTTTTCATTGTCTCTTAACTATGAGTCACACTTTCCTGTTCCTTTAAATGTCAAATAATTTTGAGTTGTATCCTGGACACTGTGAATGATACATTGTCTAGACTCTTGATAGTGTTATATTCCTCTGAGGAGTATTGATTTTTGTTTGTTTTTTTTCAGTTAACTTCGCTGAACTCAGCTATAAAATTATTTCCCGTTGTAGTAGGCAACAGATGAAATTTTAATTCAGTACTTTGATCTTTGAATGAACTGTTAGGAGTTTGTATCTAAATTATGCACGTATAGTTTAGAGATCAGCCAGAGACTTGATCAAAAATTTATACACAGACTTTATGACTCTGTCTCTCTATTACATTCAGCCAGGGACTCTCCTCTTTTCCTATAATTGCTTTGAAATCTGTCTTCTAATTCTTCAAGCCAGTAATATTGTGGGTTGCTATAAAAACAGGAAACTCACTCAATGCCATTTCCTTTTTCCTAGTGTCAATCCACCCACAGATTCTGCCCATTTTGGTAATCTCTTCAGGTAATTATTTCTTATTTCTAGACTTTATATTGTTATGTCCAAGAAGGTCTGTCATATAGAAGTTACTCAGCTGTGACCAAAAGTGGCAGGTTAGCTAGAATGTTTGAGACAAATATTTGCAAATAACCTTGCACAAGCCCCTTGGGAAGTATTCCTTTAGCTTTTTAGGAACAAATATTAAGAAGGTTTGGTGTTCAAGGACTAATTTTAAATGATGCCAACCTCAGGCATTACATGCTAATGTCACATTTCTAGTAAGTTGTGAAACAGGTAATTAGACACAGATGTTTTAAACTGGAATTTCCTTAAGTTCCAAATATCAAATTTCTAGTTTAATAAGCAGCACATAATATGTAAACTGTACAGTATGTGAGAATGTAATACATGCTATAAAAAAGCAAAATCATAATCGGGGAATTGGGAGGGCAAGATAGGGACAGAGAATATGGTTATTTAAATAGGACAGTCAGGGAAATAGGATATTCATTGAAAAGGTAGCATCCAAGCAGATTCTTGAGGGAAATAGGCAATTAACCTTGCAGATATCTGGGGAATCATTTCCAGGAAGAGGGAACAGCATCATATACAACATGGACTAAGTGCTGCATATTTAATTCTCCTAATAATCCAAGGAAGAGATTTTATTATCTCTGTTTCACAGATGTGGGAACAGGTCCAGGGAGGTTAAACAATTTGTCTATGGTCAAACAGTTGGTGAGCAACAAAGCCAAGTTCTTTTAATCAATTGTTGAAAGGCCTAGTCCCAACCCTTGAGGTGCATGTAGTGTAACACAGATTAGGCAAACAGATGTTTCAAAATAATGTAGGAGGGCTTCCCTGGTGGCTTAGCGGTAAAGAATCTGCCTGCAATGGAGGAGAATCAGGTTCGATCCCTGGGTCAGGAAGATACCCTGGAGAAGGAAATGGCAACCCACTCCAGTATTCTTGCCTGGAGAATCCCATGGGTAGAGGAGCCTGGCAGGCTATAATCCATGGGGTGGTGAAGAGTTGGACACAACTAAGTGTTTGAGTGTGTATGCAAAAAAAGGGGGGATTTTAACAGAGGTCTACAGGGACATGGAGGTGAAGTCTTTTTGCATAATTCATGCTGAAAGTTGACTAAACAAAGGAATACCAGAAAATTCATCATCTACTACATCTGGTGGAGTTAGTAATATTTCTGTTTGCTTGTGTAAACCCTGGAGTGAGTCATCTTGCAGTTCTTAATAACCCTGTTCAAAGTTGCTTTGGATCTGAATTCAGGTCATCTTTCTGCAAGAGAGAAAGGAAGGAAGAAAGGAAAGAAGGAAAGGAGGAGGGGGTGGGAGGGATGGAAAAAGAAGGGAATGGAGAAATGAAGGAAGAAGCAAAGGAAGAAAGAAGAGAGGAAGGTAAGAAAGAAGAAAATTTCCAGAGAAAATTCTTGATAGAATTTCACCTTCCTCTAAGCAGGTGTACCTTCTTTATATCAAAACATCACAATGTACACCTCAAATACTTACAGTGTTTACTTGTCAACCACACCTTATAAAACAGAAAGCAAAGAAATAAAGAGGCACTCCTGAAAAAAAAGTTTTGGCCACTAGACCATGTCCCCAGGTGAACTGGTAAATACTGTCAATGCTGATATTGACCAAGATCCCAAACTGAAACTGTATACTGAGGTAGCATGCAGACATCTCTAGAAACACTTGTTTAACTGCTCCAAGATTCACATTCTTTATTTGTAAAACAAAAAAAAAGGGTCATATTATTTCCTCTTTCATAGGACTGTCATGAGTGTTAAACAGGATAACACAATGCTTATCATATGTTAAGTGCTCAATACATTATAACAGTTTCTATTTCTGTTCCAACCTGTTTCTTGAACTTTAATCTCAAGAAGTGTTTGGTGGTTATTGATTTTACATTTTATTTCCTGGTTGGTTTATGTAAAATATCTGGAAACTAAGTCATATAGCATAAGTAGTGAGAAAAGCACAGCAATTTGGAGAAAAAATAACTTGGATGTGACCCTGCTTCTGTCAGTTTTTAGCTGTAGGAACTTCTAGAAGTTACTGATGACTCACAAGCGTGGAATCAAGATTGCCAGGAAAAATATCAACAATCTCAGATATGCAGATGATAACCACTCTATAGTAGACAGTGAAGGAGAACTAAAGAGCCTCTTGATGAGGGTGAAATAGGAGAGTGAAAAAGCTGGATTAAACTCAACATTCAAAATACTAAGATCATGGTATCCAGTCCCATCACTTCATGACAAATAGATGGGGGAAAAGTGGAAACAGTGACAGATTTTATTTTCTTGGGCTCCAAAATCGTTGCAGGCAGTGACTGCAGCCATGAAATTAAAAGATGCTTGCTTGCTCCTTGGAAGAAAAGCCATGCCAAATCTACACAGCATATTCAAAAGCAGAGACATCATTTTGCCAACAAAAGTCTGTCTAGTCAAAGCTATGGTTTTTCTAGTAGTCATGTATGGATGTGAGAGTTGGACCATCAAGAAGGCTGAATGCTGAAGAACTGATGTTTTTGAATTGTGGTGCTGGAGAAGACTCTTGAGAGTCCCTTGGACAGGAAGGAGGTTAAACCAGTCAATCCTAAAGGAAATCAACCCTGAATATTCATTGGAAGGTCTGATGCTGAAGCTGAAACTCCAATACTTTGACCATCTGATGCAAAGAGCTAACTCAATGGAAAAGACCCTGATACTGGGAAAGATTGAAGGCAGGAAGAGAAGGGGATGACAGAGAATGAGATGGTTGGATGGCATCATTGACTCAATGAACATGAGTTTGAGCAAACTCAGGGAGATGGTGAAGGACAGGGAAGCCTGGAGTGCTGCATGCAGTCCACAGGGTCGCAAAAAGCTGGACACTTTGTGATTGAACGACAACAACAGAAGTTACTGAAGCTATTTCCTCACTGGAGAGATTTTTTAAGAGAGCAGTTTTTAAGTATTAGCAATAAATAGCTATAATTTATTGATGCTTACTCTGTGTCAGCAATTGTTCTAAATATCTATAATGTTATGGAATCCTTATAAGGTAAATATTATGTAGTAGTATTAGGAGTATCAAAAGAGGATGATGATGACTGAAAAGCTTCTGGTATTCTTGAAAACTTGCCTCCTTTGGGAGTATTTTCTCATTTCCCTGGTCACTTCACTCTAGAATGACCCAAAGCTCAGACCTGTGTCCTACTTATCAGTTCCACCTCCCATGGAATCTCATCCAACCCCCAACTTTAAATACCATCTATCAACTGATCACTTGCCAATTTGTGTTTTCCAGACTAAGCATCTCCCCTGAGTCCTAAATGCTCATATGCTAGTGTTTAGTCTGTATTTTCAAACTTAACATGTCCAAAATGGAAGCTTTTCCCTAAAACCCATTCCATCCACAGTATTCTCTGTCACATTTATTGGCAATTCCATTTTCCTATTTGTAAGCCAAAATTCTTGTAGTCATGACCCTCTCTGACATCCTGCATCAATCTTCTGCATGCATAGTTTGTGCCCCTTCAGAAAACATCTAGTATCATATCACTTATCACTTCCACTGTTACCACCTTGGTCTGGACCTCCATCATCTTTTACTTGGTTATGGCCAGTGCCTCCTAATTGGGCTCCCTGCTTTGGCCTTAATATTCTCCCCACCAATTCCCGACCCTCACACTCCTGCTGGAATCTATCCTCAACGCTGAAGCAAAGGTGATCCTTATAGAAAGTAAGTCAGATCATGTCACTCCTTTGCTTAAACCCTTTTTCTCATGGGTTTCCATGCCTCTCAGAGAAAAGCTGAAAATCTTCACAGTGGCCTTCAGGGTCCTATGCTAGCCCTCGCGCCTCTTCCCTCATCTGCATCACTGTGATCCCAGCTGCTCTTCCTCCTTTCTCGGTCCTGTCTCATCTTCCTTGAGGTGCCTAGAATGCTCTGGGCACACTGCCACAAGTGCTGGGTGTTTGCTCGGCCCTCTGCCCTGAATGTTCTTCCATAGCCTCAGCTTCTCTCTTCCGTCCTTCATGTTTCTGTGCAAATGTTCCCTTCACCGTTAAACCTTCCCAGCAAGACCAGCTATATAATCTTTGGACTTGGTTCAAAACAAAAGTTCAGAGACCTCTTATTCAGAAAATATTAATAGATACTCTAAGAAGTCCAGCAGCAGTAACTTTATTTAACTCAAAGCTAGCCAAACTTATTTAAGCACAGTTTTTTTCTGTATATATAACTTTATATATACATACATTTGCAGTTTTTGCATTTGCAAAATGCCTGGCAGAAATTAGAAGATCTCTTTCAATTCCAAAATTTCATAAATCTATGCTTGTATCAATATTAATAATCTATAAAATCACATAATTACATTTTATCACATATAAGTTATATAAATGTATCACATATACTGTATGTGATAAAATGTGATTTAGGCAATATAATTAAATACATAATATATATTTATAATATATAATAACATATTTGTAAAATATATAATATGTATTTATATTTTATCAAGGTATGAACTTTTAATCATTTTCCTTTAGCTTTATAGGAAGTTTGTCAAGCAAATATGGAAAATGGGAATATGCCCTTTGTGTGATTTCTCTATCCAAATACATTTGAAAAATAATATAACAAACTTGGACAGTATATCTTTTAAATTTTTATGTTAGCATTCTTCCAGTTTTCTTTTCCTTAATATATTTGCAAGATTCTAGTGTTTTGGCAGGAAATGTGACTTTCATTCTTTGGATCTAAACCCTTAGGACTGAATTATGGTACTGAATAACTTCAGAGATGACAGTCTCTATATGTGTAAAGGTGGGAGATTTCTTCTGAGACAGAAGAGGCAGGGTGTCAAATGAACTGAGCACTGTCTTTTTCTGACCATAACTGAGGAGGAGGGGAAATCCATGTGCACTCACTTCCATGGGGTATTTCTCTACTTTATTGCAGAGAGGATGCTTAGCCATATATATACATACATAATTACATAGGTTGATTCGTGCGTACTAAGCTGCTTCAGTCTTGCCCGACTCTGTGCCTATAGACTATAGCCTACCAGGCTCCTTTGTCCATGGAATTTCTGAGGCAAGAAGACTGGAGTGGGTTGCCATTTCCTTCTCCAAGGGATCTTCCGGAACCAGGGATTGACCTGCATCCCTTATGTCTCCTGCATTGGCAGGCAGGTTTTTTACTGCTAGCACCACCTGGTAAGCCCATATAGACAGGTATATTTAGAATATATAAGTATACATAATATATATAATATAGATAGATATATATAATATGTAATACAAATAGAAAGACATATATAATATAGATAGGGATATATCATAATTATTGGAGAAGGGCATGGCAACCCACTCCAGTATTCTTGCCTGGAGAATCCCATGGACAGAGGAATCTGGTGGGCTCCAGTCCATGGGGTTGCAAAGAGTCAGACACAACCGAGCAACTAACACATATCATAATTATATATATAATACAATTATACATATAGACAGGTAGATATGTGCTATCTCCGGGTTGCTCTGGGTAAAAGATCAGGTTTCTTTTTTAAATCACCATTCATTTACTTATGTTTTTGAAAAACATAATTTAAAAAAATACTGCTGCTGCTGCTGCTAAGTCACTTCAGTCGTGTCCAACTCTGTGCAACCCCACAGACGGCAGCCCACCAGGCTCCGCCGTCCCTGGGATTCTCCAGGCAAGAGCACTAGAATAAAGGAATTTAAAATAACAAAGCCATACATAGTACAAGGTCAGAAACATGAGATTCAATAAGCATAAAATCACTATAAAGTTTCTCAGTGCGTATCCTGGGTTCCTGTGTTTGCATCACCTCAGACCAGTAAGATGTTTTGCGGGGATTGGCCTCAGCCTGTGTGCTGCGTATCGAGCAGCACAGACCTGGTTCTCTTACTTTCGCCACTAATTCGTGTGCTTAGTCACTCAGTCATGTCCGACTCTTTGTGACCCCATGGACTCCTCTGTCCGTGGAATTCTCCGGGCAAGAATAATGGGATGGGCTGCCATGCTCTCCTCCAGGGCATCTTCCCAATCCAGGGATCAAACCAGGTCTCCTGTATTGCAAGCAGATTTTTTATCATCTGAGCCACCAGGGAAGCCCTTTACCACTAATTTAGTATATAGTAAATACTACCATTTAGTGTTATTTATCTTTTTATTTCCTTAAGAGCAACAGAGGTCTATTTGTGACCTTGAAGTACTCTGGGGAAAACACTGTACACAGTAGGTGCTCAATGAGTATGTCCTGTTGTGCACATACCTGATAGACTGTGTAAATGAGAAATAGATAGGTAAGTAGGTAGATAGAGCTTAAAAAAGAAAACCCCAAACAGCATTTTTATCTCCTGTATACCCATTCCTGGCTCAAAACTAACAAAGAAACAAAAAAGTCTCTTTAAAAAATTTCCAAAATAAATAAAAGCCATTTGAGGGCAAAAAGTTTATAATATACAGAAAACCAAGACATAGTAATTTTAGAAAGCTTTTAAATCTTTTTAAGGGAAAGTTGTACTTATCCATTAACAAACCTGTATGTAGCTGTCTTGCTTTAAAAGGTCTCTTGAGACAGAGATTTCAAAACTCCCTGTAGGTATCTCAGTTGTGCATAATGTTACTTCAAAGCAACAGTGTATGCCATTTTCATATGAAAGAAAATGAATTTCTTGTATCATTTAAGCTTTCTTGATAGAAAATTCAACTCTAAAATTCACAAAAGGAGAAAGGTGTTGTGCAGAGTCAGAGATGACTCTGCGATGCCATGGACTGCAGCCCACCAGGCTCCTCTGTCCATGAAATTCTCCAGGCAAGAATACTGGAGTGGGTTGCTATGCCCTTCTCCAGGGGATCTTCCTGACCCAGAAGGGAGATGCCTAATTAATCTGCTTTTAAGAGTTGGATGTTTTTCTTCATTTGCCTTTACAGCTCAAATGGCAAAAGGTTGTCATAAATTGAATACATTTTCATGCAGGCTGCTAGCCATTTTGTAGGCATTAAAGAGCAGAAGGATCTTTAATCTGCAGTTCACTCCTAGCAAGGAAGAATTCTTTAGTGCAATACTATATGGTTAACTTCTTTTGTACAAACTAAGTTACCCTAGGGAAAAGATGGGTGCCATCCTTGTCTAGAAAGCAGGGTTTCCTAGGAGTGAAAATCATTCTGCCCTGTAATCAACAAGTGGGCTGGTGACTGCTGTTCTCCAGGAGGACAAGGAAGGGCAGGCATGTCATAGAATCCCAGATACTGAACTTGGAGCTGTGCTCCATTTAATCGGCTCTTCATAGCTGTCTCATATTTTCTCTACTTCCTCCACCTTCAGCTTCAGGATAAGGTGATCCACTGCCTACATTTGGACTGCAGCTCATTGTTCCATACAAAATATTTATTGGGATCACAAACCAAAAAACTGATTAGTTGGGAAATATAAAGATTTGAAAGTGCTTTTACAGTAATAAAGAACAAAACTACAATAAAATAGAAACAGATTAGAATGATTCAAGTGCATCTGAATGCTCATGTTAAAAATGGCAAAGATTCATTTAAGTTTATAAAAGAGGTCCATATCAAACCCATTAATATGGGTGAAGAACAGGTAGTTAGTTCATCCATGAGAAAACACAAATAGGAAACACATAAATTAAAACATTTAAAAATCTTTGCTAGTGATGAAATAAATAGTAAAAATATATTTAGAAATGTTGAATTATATTGAAGTTAGACTCATTGGAAAAGTCCCTAATGCTGAGAATTGAAGGCAAAAGGAGAAGAGAGTAGCAAAGGATGAGATGGTTGGATAGTATCACTGACTCAATGGACATGAATTTGTTTAAACCCTGGGAGATAGTGAAGGACAAGGAGGCTTGGTGTGCTGCAGTCCATGGGGTTGCAAAGAGTCGGACACAACTTAGTGACTGAACAATGACAACAAGAAGATTTTAGAAACAAACATTCATTAAAAATTAACATTAATACAAATTATATCTTTGAATGGAAACTAGAAAATTCACACACATTTGATAGCATTCTGAGTTGGTAATTCACAGATGATAAGCCACACATAAAACTATAAAGAGAAACAGAAAATGCAGAAAAATATTTTTAAAAATCCATAACCATTTGGGCCTAAAGAAACCACAAAGGAATTTATTCTAAAACTGTAACTCAACAGACTCAAAAATCTATGAGCACAGAAGATACTTATTGTAACTAACAGAAACTTACTATACAACAAAGGAAGATTAAGTAGCCAATAAAAATGCTATTTTACAAAGCTACATAGACATCTAAAAGAATAGTGATTACAGAATGTAAAATGAGCACCCCAAAATGCAAAACAACTCCAGTCATTTAAAAACTGTGTACATGTGGTGAATTGCACAATTAAAAATATGCAAGTGGTTTTCAAATGATAGGGTAAGATTTTTTTCGCCTCTTTTTTTTTTTTTTTTTTCAAATTCCTTTGCTAGGACTTTGTACAGTGTATGTATTTTTTCACTTTAAAAACTTTTTTGAGGGAGAAAGAAGGAAAGGATGAATATTTGGAGAAGATACGTCCCCCCTTCACCTTATACTCAATTTTCTGCAGTGCTGTCAGCTCCCTTTCGGAGGAGTTGATGCGCAGTGTTTAATCCTGTCTGCGGGCTGCCTCTCTATTCAAGACGGTATGCAAATACTTCCAAACCAGAGCATTTTAGACCTATTCACGGCTCAAGACAACACACTTTTCATTAGCATTTGAAGTGCGAGGGCTGAAAAAGGGGAATGGACAACTTTTTTTTTTTTTCTTTTTCTTTTTTTTTCTTCTTTTGGCTGGAAGCTTTGGGGAGACTTGAAAATGTACGTTTTTCATCCCTTTGCAACACATCAGCATTGGCGCTGAACTTCAGAGAGACGCATTGACTGCCCTCAGGGGAACGCATTCAGGGGGATTTTTATACATACACAGAGGGCCATCGCCTGAAATAAATCACAGAAGGGAGGTGGCAGAGATGAAGAGAGAGGGGTTCAGTGGGCTAAGCTACGCGTCCAGAGGCATGAATTTAAATCACGATTTATTTTCTTCTCACTCTGCTCTTGCGTGAACCTCAGTTTCTTAATCTCCAGCCATGAGGAGGGGGCGCTGGGGGGAGAAAAGGCCCCAGATTTAAGATGCAGCGCAGGATGCTCAGAAAACAGCCCTCCAGAGGGACTGTGTCTTGCAGCCCAGTGGTTAGAATGTGGTGCTCTGAAATCTAGGTCACAAGTTCAATCCCCTTCTGGGTCAGTTGGCTTTTCTCTGTCCCACAGCCGCAGACTCAAGGCCTGAGCCCGTTATTCAGGCCAAATGTCTAACAAAATGTGTGTCCTGGTCACTGCACACAACAGCCCCACCGAAGCCGAGCAAATCTATCCTCCACTGTGGGGACCCGTGGGGAAGCAAGCCGTCACTGGGGCCTCAAAGGCAGGAGAACCTCTGCAAGAACGGTGCAGCAGGGGTGGTGAGGGGTAGGTGCTGGGGGCAGCCAGACTCTGGGGGTGGGAGGAACCTCGGCCCTGCAACTTACTATGTGGCTCTGGGTGTGTTATTTAACCTTGCTGAGCCCCAGCTGTAGGCAGGTAGCTCCTCCATAGGACTGTATCAGTGACTGAATGTGTTAATGGACCTTAAGAAACTAACATTCTCCCTGGTGTGTCCTGAACACTCACTTAAAACTTGCCAGGGTTGTCATCACTGATCCCCAAGGTAAAGCAGTACTCTAAGGCTATTTTAGGATTCTGAAGAAGACGATTGTGCGCATGAAGGTAAAAAAGAGAGGGTCTCTGGATGATATCAGGAAAGATTATATTGTGCCTGAGATATACCAGGTACCATGATAGACTTGGGGGAGCAGTGCTGAAAATAATGGGCTTCCCAAGTGGTGCTAGTGGTAAAGAACTTGCCTGCCAATGCAAGAGACGTAGAAGACATGGGTTTGATCCCTGTGTCAAGAAGATCCCCTGGAGGAGGGCATGGCAACCCACTCCAGTATACTTGCCTGGAGAATCCGCTGGACAGAGGAGCCTGGCAGGCTGCAGTCCATAGGGTCACAAAGAGTTGGACATGACTGAACCGACTTAGCATGCACGCACTTATAAAAATAATGAATCCCAACACGGGTCTTGTCCCAAGGAACTTATAAAGCTAGATGACCCAACTATAGTTGAAACTATAGTTGAAATCCTGATTTCAGTCAATCTCCAACTGGGTTTCACTGGATCAGATAACCTTTTGATGCTTCAGTTTCCTTAACTATTATAAAATGGAGATAGAAACTACGTACTGGTTGTTCTGGAATAAAATGAGTAACACTGGGTACATGTGAAGCACTTGATATTTATAGTCAGTCTTTAAATGAGTGACTATGTCTACTGTAAGAAAATGAAAACACACTCTTGCCATTCTTCAGCTTTGAAAACGTTACAGTATCCAGTTGCAAACTAGATCACAGTGTTGGTATTTTTAAAATAATCTGATGACAACTTACCTTCATAGTTATGCTTTTGTGACTCCCATCCACAGCATTCCCTGTATAACACACCTCATAGTCCAGGTAAAGTGATGGGTTCACCTTTCCTCAATGCTTTCTTGCTTTTACTTCATTCTCACACATATCCTCAAGAGCATCTTTCCTAAACAAACTTTTTCTCTCTAATTTGTTCACCTAGTGAAAAATGCTCAGAATGTCCTTTTCCTCAGAAGCCCTCTCTGAGCAATCCAGAAGAATTTTTTGCCTCCTCTAACTACAGGATTCTACGTGTCAAAGATAAATGGCCCAGACCCAAAGCCTCTTAGTGGATCTGAGACAGGGGGGAAGGGGGCAGAGCACAACCATTTAAAGAGTGATATAGCCTAAAGGAGATCAGTCCTGAATATTCATTGGAAGGACTGATGCTGAAGCTGAAACCCCAATACTCTGGCCACCTGATGTGAAGAACTGACTCATTTGAAAAGACCCTGATGCCGGGAAAGATTGAAGGTGGGAGGAGAAGGGGACGACAGAGGATGAGATAATTGGATGGCATCACCGGAATGGACATGAGTTTGAGTAAACTCTGGGAGTTGGTGATGGTCAGGGAGGCCTGGCATGCTGCAGTCCACGGGGTCTGCAAAGAGTCAGACATGATTGAGGGACTGAACTGAACTGATAGCCCTTGAAGGGGCTTCTCTGGTGGCTCAGACAGTAAATAATGTGGGAGACCTGGGTTTGATACCTGGGTTGGGAAACATGGCAACCCACTCCAGCATTCTTATCTGGAGAATCCCAAGGACAGAGGAGCCTGGCGGGCTACAGTGCATGGGGTCACAAAGAGTCAGACATGACTGAGCGACTAAGCACAGCACATGCATACATAGCCCTTGAGCCAGTGAAGTTGCTTAGTCATGTCTGACTCTTTGCGACCCCATGCTTATTGTAATACATTAGCCTATGCTAATGACATATGCACAGGCATCAGGACAGCTCCCACCATAAAAGGCCAGAGAGAGGGCCATCGCCCAATTCCTGGAAATCCCCATCACTTTCCTAAAATAGTTGGTATAATCTTCCCACTTTTTAGCCTAAAAAACTACCCAGCCTATAAAAACTAGCCACCCCATACTTCAGGGCTGCTCTCATTTTCTGAGATGACCCCATGCCCTGGGGCCACTCTCGCCTTCTGAGATGGACCGAATTCTGCCTATGGAATGTGTTTCTCAATAAAACTGCTCTCCCTTTATTATCACTCACTCTTGTGTTCTTTCCTGCTTGAAGCTAAGGACCCTTACTTAGCTGCCCAGGAACTTGCCTGAGACCTAGAACATGACCATCCTCTTGTGCCCCATCTTCCTGCAACATCTTTACAAAGGAGGAGGAAGAAGTTGGTTTTCTTCTCCTTCCCACCTTTCCTTTGATCATAAAAATGCAGCCTACTTAGTTCTTGGGGTAGAGCCTTTTGACTGCCCACTTGTATCCTTCAAACTCATCCTTTATTAATAAATCTCTTGCGTGCGTGCTCAGTTGCTAAGTCATATCCAACTCTTTGTGACTCCGTGGACTGTAGCCCACCAGGCACTTCTGTCCATGGGATTCTCCAGGCAAGAATACTGGAGTGGGTTGCCATTTCCTCCTCCAGGGGATCTTCCTGATCCAGGGGTCAAGCATGCGTTTCCTCTGTCTCCTGCATTGGCAGGCAGATTCTTTACCACTGAACCCCCAGGGAAGCCCATTAATATATCTACTTCTTATCTATTTCTTTGCCTCTCACTGAATTCCTTCTGTGCAAATATATAAAGAAACTGAGCTTAGTTAAGTCCTGAGATGAGTTGGGTGGTTTCAATTGGAAGACTGTGGGTTCAAGTTCCATCTGAGGCATGGTTTCAGATCTGCTTAAATCAGGAACAAAACTTAAAAAAAATAATGAAATAGAGGTTTCCAGTTGGTCTTTTCAGGGGAGGCAGTCTCTCTGCCCTGGAAGGATTGAACTGAGGATTGCTAGACTGAGACTGCAGCTAGGAGTAACGGGAAAGAGTGGGTGGTTGATTAAGGATGTCTGCATCAGGTGCTAGAAAGGAGAGTGGGGGTTGTACTTTGTTACATATTTGCAAACTCTGCCTGAGGAGTTGTAATATGTTTCTAACACTTGCCAAACATTTTATCTGGAAGTCTGAGGTCAACTTAAAATGAGCTCTCCTGCATTTCCTCTTCTCTTCCTAATTATTTCCTGATATTTTCACCTGTACCTGGAAAAGGTCAGTTTTCATTCCAATCCTGTAGGCCATGCCAAAGAATGTTCAAACTACATTATCATTGCACTCATTTCACATGCTAGCAAGGTAATGCTCCAAATCCTTCAAGCTAGGCTTCAGCCATAGGTGAACTGAGAACTTCCAGATGTACAAGCTGGATTTAGAAAAGGCAGAGGAAACAGAGATCAAATTGCCAACATCTGCTGGATCATAGAGAAAGCAAGGGAATTTCAGAAAAACATTTACTTCTGCTTCATTGACTACACTGAAGCCTTTGACTGTGTGGATCACAACAAACTGTGGAAAATTCTTAAAGATATAGGAATATTAGACCATTTTATCTGTCTCTTGAGAAACCTGTATGTAGGACCAGAAGCAACAGTTAGAACTGGACATGGAACAACAGACTGGTTCCAAATTGGGAAAGAAGTATGTCAAGGCTGTATATTGTCACCCTCCTTATTTAACTTATATGCAAAATACATCATGCAAAGTGCAGGGCTAGATGAAGTGCAAGCTGGAATCTAGATTGCTGGGAGAAATAACCTCAGATGTGCAGATGACACCACACTTATGGCAGAAAGCAAAGAGGAACTAAAGAGCCGATGAAAGTGAAAGAGGAGAGTGAAAAAGTTGGCTTAAAGCTCAACATTCAGAAAACTAAGATCATGGCATCCGGTCCCATAACTTCATGGCAAATAGATGCAGAAAAATGCAAACAATGACAGGTTTTATTTCATGTGCTCCAAAATCACTGTAGACAGTGACAACGGCCATGAAATGAAAAGACACTTGTTCCTTGGAAGGAAAGCTATGACAAACCCAGACAGTGTATGAAAAAGCAGAGACATCACTTTGCCAACAAAGGTCCATCTAGGCAAATCTATGGTCATGTGGTCATGTACGGATGTGAGAGTGGTACCATCAAGAAGGCTGAATGCCGAAGAATTGATGTTTTCAAACAGTGGTGCTGGAGAAGACTCTTGAGAGTTCCTTGTACAGCAAGATCAAACCTTTAGGAAATAAACCGTGAATATTCATTGGAAGGACTGATACTGAAGCTGAAGCTCCAATACGTTAGCTACCTGACGAAAAGGTCCAACGCGTTGAAAAAGACTCTGATACTGGGAAAGACTGAGGGCAGAAGGAGGAGGGGGCAAAAGAGGATGAGATGGTTGGATGGCATCTCCCACTCAATGGGCATGAGTTTGGGCAAACTCTGGGAGATAGTTAAGGACAGGGAAGTCTGGTGTGCTCCAGCCCATGGGGTCGCAGAGTCAGACATGACTAAGTGACTAGACAACAACAACGTTTCCCCTTGCCTCTCCTACTAAGCAACTCCCTTAAGAGAAAAGGTAACTTCCCCCTCCTATCCTTGATCCAGTCCTCTCCTATCTGCTCCATATCTGAAAAAAGAAAAACTCCAAAGGCACACTTTCACTGCCTCCTTCATATTTCCATTTGAAAAATGGAAATGAACATGGCAAAAACAAAAATCTTATGCTCTTCCCACCAAAATCTGCTTCTTCTGTTATTTTTGCTGTTTCTATGAATAGCAATACCATTCTTATAATTGATCAGGCCACAAAATTTGGAGTGGTCCTTGATTCTTTTTTTTTTCTCTCAACTGATTAACAAATCCTCTTGACTCTGTATCTTCTAAGTAATCTGAATCCTCTCCCTTTTCATATCTATAATGATCCTCCAAATCCAAGCTACCTGCTTCTCTCAGTTGAATTAAGGCAATGTTACCAAAGCTAAGCTAGGTCAGAGGATATGTGTTAATTTCTTTCTTTCTGCAGTCATTCATGGGTGGGCCTGGTCTGGATATTTCCTGTGAGCCAAATAAAAGTATTTTAGCTTAATGCTTGTTACCTGGAAGGCAGGGGACCTGGTCATGAGCCATTATGCATAATTTAAATTTATAGGGAATAAAATATCCCTTCAGTGATTAACTTGTAATAGAATACAAAGTTTCTTTCCTATTAACAGCAATGTCTTCTTAACTAGTTTCTTTGTTTCCATCCTTGCATCCATTCTTATCATAGCAGTCAGTGTGATCCTATTTAAAATAGGATTTTAACACTGTCTGCTCAAAAACCTTCCAGTGATTTCCCTCTTTTTTTTTTCCTTATAATAAAAGGCAGTGTTCTCTCAATGGCCCTTGAGAGTCTAGGACCTCACCCCTTACTACTCTTCCCTTGCTCACTCTATTTTAGGCACATTGGCTCTTTGCTGCTCCCAGGACACACAGATCTCATTCTTACCTCGGGGCCTTTGCACATGCTATTTCCTCTGGCCAGAAAGCTTTTACCAGAGGTAATCTCTTTGGAAAATTCTCTGATCTCCTTCCGTTCTTTGCCCAGATGTCGCCTTCTCAGTATGTCCTTTCCAACTGCCCTGCTTAAAATACCCCTGCCCACCCCCCCCAACTCCAGCACTTCTTACCTTTTTTCCTGCCTAATTTTTCTCCAGAACATTTCTTCCAACAGAGGTTCTGTGCATTTATTTCTTTGGTTGGCTGGTTATATGTCACTCCCTTAAAATGTGAGCTACACGAGGGGAGGAACTTTTGTTCCCTGTAGTATTCCCTGGGCCTACAAGAGGGCCTGGCACAGAGTAGCCCATCGGTGAAAATTTGCTGAATGAATAAATGAAGTGATGAATCTAACAAGCTTAGCCCTGTGCCTGGCACACAGCAGATGTTCAATAAATGTATTTTAAAAAATTTTTTTCTCTGGGATTTTGTGTGGACCAAACAGGGTTATGAATGAAGAAGAAAGATGCATTTCTATAAAATACTACACAGTTCTCAGACACTACTACTTTTATGGCTGTGTTCATCACAGTGCCTTGTATTTAGCGCATATGGGTTTTGAGCTGGGATTTAGATGGGATCTTTGCCAGAAATAGACACTGGGACAGCTATAGCCTCTTATCTGCTGCAGGCTAGAAATCCAGATGACTGAGTAATTTTAATTATGTTTAAAATGAGAGTAAATGTTTTTATTGTGTTCTCATGGCTGTATATAAGAGATAAATCCTATACAAAACTGTCACAAAGGTTCAGAAACCATGGCCACCTGAGGCCATTTAGTGCCAGAGCAAGCAGGCCTAAACACCTCACCAGCTCTACAGAGTATCCTGGATAAACAAACCTCAGCCATTAAGAAAAGATTAGAGGTCCAGTTATATTAGATACCAAGAGGTCCAGTTATATTAGATACCAAGAAAGAAAAATGTAACATATTTTAGGAAGTTTTTCATAACAAATGGTCAATATTTTATAAAACCTTATTATTGACGCTCATAAGAGCAAGCTTCAAGCCTCTAGAAAATTAATTTGTGTGAATTTCTCCAGCTTTCAAAAATACTAGAAATAGCATTATTATTTACACACTATGAATATCCTGGAAATACTAGACTTAAAAGCTTGTCTGTTGTTTCTACTACCTTCCCAATGCTGTTTTCTATACTGACAGTCAAGTATTTTTCATACATTTCCGAATGACCCATTTGTTATTTTATTGTACTTCTAATGGGTTTCCTTCAGAGGTTTGAGAAGGATGATTTTTCTGGAAAGAAGATAAAACTGAAAGTGTTCAGTAACGACCAGTGATAGGATGAGGCAAGCAAATTTGAGGAAAACTAAACTAAATGACCCAGCAAGTTTATGCTAAAAGGGGCCAGATAAACAAATAACAACAGATATTTCTGACAAATCATCAGAGCATAAGTTAGACCTTCACCCTGCTCCTACTTGGAAAAGACTCCGAAGAGGTGATGATCAGATGGTGCTTGTCCCAGAGATACAAGCAGAACTCCATTTGGTTACCTTGGTGTTCAAGGTTTAGAAGGAGAATCTATGGGCCTGGTGACTCAGATAGTAAAGCATCTGCCTGCAATGCAGGAGATCAGGGTTCCGTCTCTAGGTCTGGAAGATCCCCTGGAGAAGGGAATGGCTACCCGCTTCAGTATTCTTGCCTGGAGAATTCCATGGCCAGAGGAGCCTGGCGGGTTACAGACCATGGGATTGCAAAGAATCAGACACAGTTGACTGACTAACACACGTATACTAGGTGCCTCAGGGGGATGAAAACTAACACTCCTCTTCTCTGTTCAGGCCAGGACAAACAGGGGCTCAGGGGAGGCAGCGAAAACCATCATAACATGCTGTTCCCAGAGGTCCAGAAACACGTTATCCATTTCATTTTTTTCACCTCCCTTTTAGGATCCAACTATGTGCTTAGTGGGTTTCCCTGGTAGCTCATCTGGTAAAGAATCCTCCTACAATGCATAAGACCCCGGTTCATTTCCTGGGTCAGGAAGATTCCCTGGAAAAGAGACAAGCCACCCTCTCCATTATTCTTGGGCTTCTCTGGTGGCTCAGACAGTAAAGAACCTGCCTGCGATGTGGAAGACCTGGCTTTGATCCCTGGGTTGGGAAGATCTCCCAGAGGAGGGCATGGCAACCCATGTAACACATTAATATTCTTTTTGAAGAAGTATTTATATATAATCACAAAGGAGAATACCCAAAATCAGTCATAAAGAGCCATTAGCACTTAGTGTGAGCAGGCTGGCTTTCTGATTATGGGTGTCAGACCAGGACATCCACTAATGAATGAAAAGTACTCTAGGGAACGTAAGTCCTTGAATCCGTGTCTTCCTGCCCTTCTGAGACCTGGCTCCATCAGTCTCCTCCTTCTGCTGACTCTTCGGCCTCTGCCCCTCAGCCCAGAGGCATGCTCAACTGTCCTGAGAAAACCACCTTCCTCCAGTTTTGTTTTTTTTTTTTTCTCTTCCGGGTTTTTCATAAGTGAAGATACACTTGCTCTCCCCACTTCCTCATTTTCTAGTCTTGCTCACACCCCGCCAATCTGCCTTCCACCTCTTCATGGACATGAGCTTGCTAAGTTCACTGTTGACCCAATGGACATCCAGTTATACATTTTCACTATCTGCATGAAGTGCTTTATTTCCCAGTGCATTTCCTTCATGGAAGGTTCAAAATCATGGCCTCTCTATGGAAAGGAGAAAAGTAGGGCTTCCAGAGTTAAGGATATTTGCCTAAAGATATACAGGTAAGTCTGCTCAAGCAGGATTTGGATCCAGTGAGAGCCAGCACTGTAGCCTAAGCCCTCCCACCTGCCGCAACACTTGCTAGTCTGAAACCCTCCTAGAGCCTCATAACAAAGTAGGACTGAAATAAATGAGCATCGCTGTAGGCAAATAAAAGGTAAAGAATGCATTGAGAGAGAGAGAGCATCTGAGTAAAACTGAAGGATGAGGAGCTATGAGTTAAAAGTTAGAGTCCCAATGTTGTGTTACTTTCTACTATACAGACATGCATCTGCTATATCCCAATAAAAACAAAACAAAAAAGTAAAATTGACAGATATCACACACAAAAAGCTATCATCCCAGAGAAATTATCCAAAAAGGGCTGAAAACCATAGAACACTACATCAGGAAGAAACCTGACCTTTTCTTGAAGACAGCCGCTCCAAATATTACAACAATTTTTTACTCCAAAAACACTTTTTGTTTCAGCACCTTTAAAAATACTTGGGTTAATGCAAAACTTAATTATAAAAGCTTACCATGGAGCAGAGTAGATACTGCATGCATGTGAATATCTTCCCAAATTATTTCCACCCAGAAAGAGTACTGAATACAAGACAGAAAACCTTACTCTGCTTTCAGACAAGGATGGGGCACACTCCCAGAGAGTGGGCTAGATAAAAATTTGACAGATGGAGGAAGTCCAGTTAAGGGAAACCAAAATGCTTAAGCCATAGAATGGTTTCTGAATAGGATATCAATAATACAATTAGGATTCTGTTCTAGGTTGAGAAGAGCTAAGAAAAATAATGTAGTGGTATCTATAAACTTAGTAAACACATACACTTAGAAGTCTAAAACTAATGTAAGGACACCCCCAAATTTGGATGTAGGTAGCTTTATGGACAGTAGTGGGCTGTACTTTACACAATTAATAGAAATTGAAAATACAGAGTAATTTTAGCTGGAATGGTTGAGAAATGAACAATTGTGGAGAACTGTGACAGGGTTGAAACATTATCTTTTTTGATAGCAAAGTTTTCTGCAAGTCGAATGGCCATAGCATTGCACTGTTTTTAGTTGCTGTGTTACTTTTTGTGACAGTTCTCTTTCTTCCTTGTAGTCAGCTGTCACTTTTGCTTGCCATCAGTGTTTCTCCTTTCCCCTTATCTCCCAATGCTATCATCTTAATCTGTTGTAAGCTTGGAAGCTAGATAATTGAGCTTATTAGGATTCTATGTGGATCAAGACTTAGTTCCAAAGGCAACAGAAGTGCTTACGAATAGCAGGCATGTAACATTTCCCTGATTGATGATCTTTTCCAAGAATATTGTCTTAGGTGTCAGGATTAGTGGTGACACTGACCTTCTCATCAGCCAAAACCAAAGTGCAGTATAATTATGGGTTATATTTCAACTTATCAGAATTTGATCTATATCGTGTTCTTGCTAATTTATACCTCTTACTAACTTCACAGATCCTTTACTAGTCAACTGATCCATTTTAAGCACCCAATTGGACAAATAATAATGAAGTCTCAGTGTAACCTTAGTTATGAACAGTAGAAGGTCTGATCAGAATACTGGCTGTGGGAGAGGAGGAATATCACAGGACATTTTAGATACATAATTACTAAGATTTCATGCATGATGGAGGGAGGAGGTGAAGAGAAAGTGTAAAATGTTTAACAGGACTCTATATTTCAGGTGAGGGAGCACAGAGGACTCAAGGGGAGTTAGTATGGTGCAAAAGGAAGGGATGTATTTGAGTTTGGTTCAGGATAGGGTGGGGTCCGAAATGCTTTGAGACATCTATGTCATCTCCAAAGGTTGTGTTGTCTTCAAGATATCAGCATATCAGCATATATTAGCATATTTAAATATCAACATTTTAAAAACATACATCAAGCAAACTTCTCAAACACAAGTAAGGTCTTGTGTTGGAATTTCCTAGGATACTGTTGGGTGACTTATAGGGAGTTAATGTTCTCTGTGATCAGGTGAAAGGAAGAGACAGAGAAATAAAAGCTATCACTGTTCCATTGACCACTTGAGCCCCTTGTGTACCTTTGAGCTTATGAAGCCCAGGAATGTGCAGAGTTCCAAAGAATAGCAAGGAGAGATTAAGACAGAATTCCTAAGTGATCAATGCAAAGAAATAGAGGAAAACAGTAGAATGTGAAAGAGAAGAGATCTCCTCAAGAAAATTAAGGATACCAAGGGAACATTTCATGCAAAGATGTGCACAATTAAGGACAGAAATGGTATGGACCTAACAGAAGCAGAAGATATTAAGAAGAGGAGGCAAGAATACATAAACTATACAAAAAAGGTCTTAATGTCCCAGATAACCACTATGGTGTGATCACTCATCTAGGGCCAGACATCCTGGATTGTGAAGTCAAGTGGCCTTAAGAAGCATCACTATGAACAAAGCTAGTGGAGGTGATAGAATTCCAGCTGAGCTACTTCAAATTCTAAAAGATGATGCTGTGAAAGTGCTGCACTCAATATGCCAGCAAATTTGGAAAACTCAGAAGTGGCCACAGGACTGGAAAAGGTTACTTTTTATTCCAATCCCAAAGAAAGGCAATGCCAGAGAATGTTCAAACTACTGCACAATTACACTCATCTCACATATTAGCAAAATAATGCTGAAACTTCTCCAAGCCAGGCTTCAACAAAATGTGAACCTTGAACTTCCAGATGTTCAAGCTGGTTTTAGAAAAGGCAGAGGAGCTAGAGATCAAATTGCTAACATCTGCTGGATCGTCAAAAAAGCAAGAGAGTTCCAGAAAATTATCTACTTCTGTTTCATTGACTATGCTAAAGCCTTTGACTGTGTGGATCACAACAAACTGGAAAATTCTTAAAGAGATGGAAATACCAAACCACCTTACTTGCCTCCTGAAAAATCTGTATGCAGGTCAAGAAGGAACAGAACCAGATATGGAACAACAGACTGGTTACAAATTGGAAAAGAAGTATGTCAAGGCTGCATATTGTCACCCTGCTTATTTAGCTAATATGCAGAGTACATCATGTGAAATACTAGGCTGGATGAAGCACAAGCTGGAATCAAGATTGCAGGAGAAATATCAATAGCCTTAGATATGCAAATGACACCAGTCTTATGGCAGAAAGCCAAGAGGAACTAAAGAGCCTCTTGATGAAGGTGAAAGAGGAGAGTGAAAAAGCTGGCTTAAAATTCAACATCAAAAACTAAGATCACAGCATCCAGTCACATCACTTCATGTCAAATAGTTGGGAAACGATGGAAACAGTGAGAAACTATTTTCTTGGGTTCCAAAATCACTGCAGATGGTGACTGTTAGGTAGTTAGAATAGGAAACAGGAGTCCAAAATGGCGGTGACTAAAAGACAAGAAAGGGAAAAGCCCGCAAAAATAAGAACAAAGGAAGGTCAGAGGAAGGTCCGAGGACCGGAGTGAGGACTTCAGGTAGAACAAACAGCGCTCCTGGCTAGCCTAATTTGCATAGGGTAGGCCCAGGGGAAGGGAAAAACATATAAAAAGAAGAGCCAAAGGGCTCTCCCCCAACGCGCGCTGGTGCGCTCCTCCACTCTCTTCTCTTCATGTCTTTGGGTTGGCATGCCCTCATGCTTTGAGGATGGATTCTCCTGCTATATTCTAAATAAAATAGAGCTGTAACACTGATTTGTCTAAGAGCTATAACACAATCTGTCCAAGACCCGAGAGCTGTGACGCGTCGAGGGCTTTAATGTCCATCGCTCCAAATCATTGTTGTGACGAGACAGAACGGAGAAGCATACACTCACATAACAGTGACTGCAGCCGTGAAATTAAAAGACGCTTGCTCCTTGGAAGAAAAGCTATGGCAAACCTTGACGGCATGTTAAAAATCAGAGACATTACTTTGCTGACAGAGTCCATATAGTCAGAGCTATGTTTTTTCCAGTAATCATGTATGGATGTGAGAGTTGGACCTTAAAGAAAGCTGAAGGCTAAAGAATTGATGATTTTGAACTGTGGTGTTGGAGAAGACTTTTGAGAGTCCCTTGGACTGCAAGGATATCCAACCAGTCCATCCTAAAGGAAATCAGTCCTCAATAGTCATTGGAAGGACTGATGCTGAAGCTGAAACTCCAATACTTCGGCCACCTGATGCGGAAAGCTGACTCATTTGAAAAGACCCTGATGCTGGGAAAGATTGAAGGCAGGAGGAGGGGACAACAGAGAATGAGATGGTTGGATGGTATCACTGACTCAATGCACATGAGTCTGAGCAAGCTCTGGGAGTTGGTGATGGACAGGGAAGCCTGGCATGCTGTAGTCCATGGGGTTGAAAAGAGTCCAACATGACTGAACAATTGAACTGTACTGAATATGCTTATCCTAAGGGCAGAGAATTCTGTCTCATACTCATACTAGAACTGAGTTCAGGGCCATTTTTTTTTTTTTTTTCAAAATCACAAAGGGATTTATTCAGTGACTCCAGAAAATGGACAAAATTTCTTTTGGTCTTGATGGATAATGTTGGAGAAAGCCCCAGTGAGAATTACATGAGAAAATCTCTTATTGAAATCGTTCTGTTCTATGCTAGTCTTTCTAAGGATACTCAACATTTATTTATGTAATTAAACAAATATGTATACAACACTCCAATATTCCAGTATCTGTGCTAGATGCTTTATAAATACAAAGTAATTTAATTTTATATCAACCCTATTATAAGGTACAATTATTATCCACATTTTATAGATAAGGAAACTATGGTAAAAGGTTAATAAAATTTTCCAGAGTCACACAGATGGTAGACACTGGAAATGGAATTAAAATCCAGGATGTCTGACCTCAGAACCTAAAACGCGCTCTTCTTCATATCAGCCAATTAACTTAAATTGAGTTTCTGGTTGAAAAAATAACAGTTGCACCTGTATACAACTTGTGTGTAAGAAGATCTTGCACTTTGCTCTAGTTCCATTTGCTGTGTGTCCAATTTGATATCAAATTATTAGGATTGATATGAAGAAATGGATTTGCCCGTTTGCTTATGCCCTTCTTCTTTCAAAAATAATTGAAGATGTAATTAACATGTTCTACAAATCTGGAGGCATTGAATTTAAATTGCTAGTTGGAGTACCTCATGTAGAAAACATCCATTAAGCATTATAAAATGCCAGCCCACAGGAAAGAAAGGTAGAAATGTTTGGGGATTGGAGATTCTAAAGTCAGGATAAATTCACACTTGGGAGGAAGCCTAATAATATTAGCAACAGGAAATACATTCTATTTATGGTGTTCCAGGCCCTCTTCTATAAAATTTATACTTAGGGACTAAGTTTACAACGAAGAAACCAAAGCACAGAGAAGTTGAGTAACTTGCCCAAGGTCACCAACAAGTATACATGGTAGAATTGAACCTGAACTCAGGCAGCTAACCCCAGATCCTGTTTTCCTACCCACTCTGCTGCATTAACCCAAGCTAGCCACATAGCAGCTAGTGACAAAGGGGGAGAGCAATTAGCATCCTTAATGTCCTTAATGGAGGCTTTCTGGGCTAAGTCCCATAGGAAGTCAAGAGAATCCCTGGAGAGATTCCTGGTGCCATGTGATCCCTTCAAAACATAAAAGAACAACTTTCTTTTCTTGGGACCCACTAAAGTCTGGGGTGGGGGAAGAGGTGAAAGTGAGACTTCCTGTGGGTGTGTCACTGGCATCATGGAAGGGATGGGACTGGGCCCTTTGCACCTTAATCCCCAAAGTCAGTGTTAGGGATCTAAGTTCTGATTTTAGTCTCTAATAGTTCCCTCCATTGAATTCATTTGAATCAGTCTCATTTTTTGCCCTTGCAGTATAGCAAATTAGAAGTTGATTTAATGAAAATAAAAACTCAAGAAAAAGTTAATAATAATTTACACAAGTTAAAGTGGCACTGAATTAAGGGTTTAAACAAGATGACTGGCTTTGAACAATTCTCTGACACACTGCATTAAACATTTGCTTAATCACCTGTAAAAGAAAAAGCAGTGAAGAAACCAACAGTTATTGATTGCTTTTCATGTTCAAGGTATTTTCCTAGGTACTTCACATATGTTTGACTCATTAATCCTCATTTGTGGTTGTTGCTGTTCAGTCACTAAGTTGTGTCCGACTCTTTGGGATCCCATGGACTGCAGCATGCCAGGCTTGCCTGTCCTTTACTATTTCCCAGAGTTTTCGTAAACTCATGTCTATTGAGTCAGTGACGCTATCCAACCATCTCATTCTCTGTCTCTCCCTTCTCCTGTCCTCTATCTTTCCCAGCATTAGGGTCTTTTCCAATGAGTTGGTTCTTTGCATTAGGTGGCTGAAGTGTTGGAGCTTCAGCTTCAACATCAGTCCTTCCAATGAATGTTCGGGGTAGATTGTTTTTAGGATTGACTGGCTGGGTCTCCTTGCAGTCCAAGGAACTCTCAAGAGTCTTCTCCAGCACCACAATTTGAAAACATCTACTCTTTGGTGCTCATAATATTAGTAACTGATGGATTAATATCCATTTTCAAGATTGAGAAAACAGGAACTTAGAGAAGTTAAGAATTTGCCAAAAGTCATTTGACTAGTAGGGATCAAAGCATCGAAGTTTAAGTGTGTGTGTGTGGTTTTTTTTTTTTTTTTTTTTTTTTTGCATTTTACCTCCCTTTCACACTGCAGACCTACAACACCAAAATTTTAGAAGTCACAAAAGGACATAATATTGTTGTTATTCTTCAACTCCAGTGCTACTACCTAGGGGACCACCACATAAACTCACTTTTACCTCCATTTTTTGAGAATTCTCCTGGAATTCTGACTTAATATTTTTATTCTCATTACCAAAATTTAGAGTTCATCAACTGTAGGATGGCTGCAAGTTCAATGCTTCCTGCAGTGGGTCCATGGTAACCCATTAAAGTAAAAAACTCAAGTGCATTCCCTTAGGAGGTTAACATATGTCTAGGGAGTGACAGGTACTGGGGAAGAAAACTTGATTATAGGTATTGTTTGCATGGTCTATTTTTATCTTGAAATATTTGAAAGGACATGATCTCAAGACAAGAAGGGACCTGTTTTCGGCAGTGGGTGTTTTCTGTTCTTACAAATGTAATTTTGTCCCTGCTTAAAATTCAGAAGTTGCTTTGTCCAAAGGACACTGACATCCTATACTATGCTTTATTCGACATCTTATACCGAGCACTAAACCACACGGAGTGAACTTCAAACAACTCAGCTATAGGAATGTATATCTGGTTTGAAAACTGAGGTCAGCTCCAGTGTGCTTCCTTCTGTTGCTCCCAGAAGAGATGAAGACATCTGTGAACACATCTTCTCACTACTTTTGTCTTCTTTTATTTTTATAAAATGGCCATCAGTCACCCAACCACTTAAACATCTTCCATTATATCCAGCAATTACCATCTCAGTCGCTTTGTTTTGGGTATTAGTAACAAAGCCAAATATGGACTTTTGATGAAAAGAATGTGAGTGGAATGGATCATTAGAGTAATTTTTAATTGAGAAAATGTTGCCCCACAACAATCTCTGGGATTATTATGACTAAATGATTTATTGATGTAAAGGTTAGATAAAGAGAACTAAGAATGCTCAAACTACTGCACAATTGTGCTCACCTCACATGCTAGTAAAATAATGCTCAAAATTCTCCAAGCCAGGCTTCAGCAATACGTGAACCGTGAACTTCCAGATGTTTAAGCTGGTTTTAGAAAAGGCAGAGGAAAAAAAATAAGAAAAGGCAGAGGAACCAGAGATCAAATTGCCAGCATCCGCTGGATCATTGAAAAAGCAAGAGAGTTCCAGAAAAACATCTACTTCTGCTTTATTGACTATGCCAAAGCCTTTGACTGTGTGGATCACAACAAACTATGGAAAATTCGGAAGGAGATGGGAATACCAGACCACCTGACCTGCCTCTTGAGAAACCTGTATGCAGGTCAGGAAGCAACAGTTAGAACTGGACATGGAACAACAGACTGGTTCCAAATAGGAAAAGGGGTACATTAAGGCTGTATATTGTCACCCTGCTTATTTAACTTATATGCAGAGTACATCATGAAAAACACTGGGCTGGAAGAAGCACAAGCTGGAATCAAGATTGCCAGGAGAAATATCAATAACCTCAGATATGTAGATGACACCACCCTTATGGCAGAAAGTGAAGAATAACTAAAGGGCCTCTTGATGAAAGTGAAAGAGTGAAAAAGTTGGGTTAAAGCTCGACATTCAGAAAACTAAGATCACGGCATCTAGTCCCATCACTTCATGGCAAATAGATGGGGAAACAGTGGGAACAGTGGCTGACTTTATTTTTCTGGGCTCCAAAATCACTGCAGATGTTGATTGCAGCTATGAAATTAAAAGATGCTTACTCCTTGGAAGGAAAGTTATGACAAACCTAGACAGCATATTAAAAAGCAGAGACATTACTTTGTCAACAAAGGTCCATCTAGTCAAGGCTATGGTGTTTCCAGTGGTCATGTATGGATGTGAGAGTTGGACTATAAAGAAATCTGAGCACAGAAGAATTGATGCTTTTGAATTGTGGTGTTGGAGAAGACTTTTGAGAGTCCCTTGGACTGCAAGGAGATCCAACCAGTCCATCCTAAAAGAGATCAGTCCTGGGTGTTCATTGGAAGGACGGATGCTGAAGCTGAAACTCCAATACTTTGGCCACCTGATGCGAAGAGCTGACTCGTTTGAAAAGACCCTGATGTTGGGAAAGATTGAGGGCAGGAGGAGAAGGGGGTGACAGAGGATGAGATGGTTGGATGGCATCACCAACTCGATGGACATGGGTTTGGGTAGACTCCAGCAGTTGGTGGTGGACAGGGAGGCCTGGTGTGCTCTGGTTCATGGGGTCCCAAAGAGTCAGACACGACTGAGCAACTGAACTGAACTGAAGATTTTTCTCTTATACAGAGATGCAAGTAACCTTGGCTGATATCACCAAAGGCATAAATAGAAGCCCAAACTGTGCCATCGTAAGTTAGAAACAAAAAGAGATCATATCAAAGAAAACAGGCATTCATGTATCCACATGGCTCACTTTGTTAATCCCTCAAATCTATGCTCAAATACAGTGTATCTGATCAGCCCCATCTAAAAACTACCAATTCCTACCTACCCACAGAATTCTCTTTTGTCCTTAACTTGCTTACTTTATTTCTTTTCTTTTTTTTAATATTAAAAAGTTATTTATTGAAATATAATTGATATAAAATGAACCACATATATTTAAAGAAACAATGTGATGCACTTTGACATATGCCCATAAAACCATCACAACAGTCAAGAAAATGAACACATTCATCACCCCTGAAAAATTCCTCATATCCTTCATAACTCATCCTTCTGCTTTGGTTTCTTTTACTCAGCATAATTATTTAGAGAGTCACCTGATAGTTCATTCGTTTTTATTGCTGATTCATATTCCATTGTATGTAATTGTTATGATTTGTTTTTGAGTTTTTCCAACTTTATTAAAAGTTTTCCTCCATATTTTTTTTAATTTTTAAAAATTAATTTATTTAATTGGAGGCCAATTACTTTACAATATTGTAGTGATTTTTGCCATACATTGACATGATTCAGCCATGGGTGTACATGTGTCCCCCATCCTGAACTCCCCTCCCACCTCCCTCCGTATCCCATCCCTCAGGGTCATCCCAGTGCACCAGCCCTGAGCACCCTGTCTCATGCATCCAACCTGGACTGGCAATCTATTTCACATATGATAATATACATGTTTCAATGCTATTCTCTCAAATCATCCCACCCTCACTTTCTCCCAACAGAGTCCAAAAGTTTGTTCTTTACATCTGTGTCTCTTTTGCTGTCTTGCATATAGGGTCATTGTTACCATCTTTCTAAATTCCATATATGTGTGTTAATATACCGTATTGGTGTTTTTCTTTCTGACTTAGTTCACTCTGTATAATATGCTCCAGTTTCACCCACCTCATTAGAACTGATTCAAATGCACTCTTTTAATAGCTGAGTAATATTCCATTGTGTATATGTACCACAGATTTCTTATCCACTCCTCTACTATCTTCTCTTCACTAGGATGTCAACTCTCAAAGGGCTAGAATTTTGGTCTGTTTTGTTCAACTCTCCATCTTTGAAAGAACTCAGAGTCAAGGTTTGGGAAAACCAATGATCAGAGCTGACTTCAACTGGGCTGGTAGGGGGAACAAAGAAAAGGGGTAGTAATTAGGCAGAAACTAGATAAACGTTGAAAGAGTACAGGTCAAGAGCAAAGAGGGCAGCCAAGGACAGTTTTCTGGAATAACATAAAAGTGGCTACACTCAAAGTGATGTGCTGATGAGGAGGAAGTTTGTGTATGGCTGGACAAGTTTCAAGATGCTTGGGGAAACAGACAAGTTCTATGGTGAACATTTGCCATGCTTTGACTGCCTAGCAGCTGAATCACCACCATCAGTCAGGACAGGGCACGGTTAGACTACAGTAACAAGCAATTCCCCCTAGTTTCTGTGGTTTTAAATAAGGACGTTGATTTCTGACTCATACTACTTGTCCATCACTGGTTGGTAAGGAAGCTTTGCTCTCTAGAGCCGTTTGGGGATTTAGGCTGAAAGAAACACCTTCTGACCATATTTGCAGAGGTAGGGAAAAGTAAACTAGGAGAACCATATGCGAACTTTTAGTGCTTCCTCCCTGATGTGATACTTGCCATTGTTACTCATATTTAACTGGCCGAAGTTAGTCACGTTACTAAACCTGAGTCGATGGAGGTAAATCTTGTGATAGGGGTAGTGAATATAGGTGATGCTTAACAGTCTATCTCATCCAGTCTGTCACTGGGAATTTACCTGTTTTAGGGCTCTTGGAGGGTAGCAGATCTTGTCTTTGCCCATAGAGATTATAAGTACCTGATAATTTGTCTCCCCAGCCTTCCTGCCTCTAATTATATGCACGGGGGTATGATTTGAGCTGGGGTTGATGATGTAAAACAACACGGGAGGGGAGAATTCCTTCTGGCAAGACTGGGGGCAGCAGCATCTGATTTCCGGGCACAGTTGTGGCAACCACGACAGTAACACGTTCCAGCATCAGAAGTGTAAGATGGGGTACTGAGAATCCAGTGGTGATCAACCTGTAATTGTATGTGATGTGATTCAGAACGTAGTTATGGCTCTGCTGCTTCCTGCCGCACCCCTACATTTTAAGCCCTAGTTCTCCAGCATTCTAATCAGTTCTGTGAGTTCCCCATTGTCTTTTCAATGAATATCTTTGTATTTAAATCAGCTCAATACATCTCTGCTGCTTGCATCTTAGGATCATGATTAACATAAGTGATCTGAAATAGTGTTCACTCTTCTTATCCTGTTCATCGTAATATTTGCAAACACCTGAACAAAAGCTGCTTTATCCAGAACTTGGCTAAATGAAAGAATATGATTCCTATGGCTTTAAATTTAGTTTTTGGGGTGTGTATGTAGAGTTATCCATGAACATAAACTGAAAAAAAAATCAAATGTCTCAAAGTTATGAAAAGCAGCACTCTTCTCTCCCCTGTATTGGTCTCTTTTAATTTTGACATGGTTGACAACATCATCTGATCACTGAACAATGAAATTCAGAGTGTATACTTCCTCCTTGGGAGAGGGTGTCAGTGACTTGGTTTCACGGCCATTCGTTATGCTTACAAACTAGATTCTGTGGTTGTACAGGAAACAGTAGCCTGTTTCTCTTTGCAGCTGTTTTTATATAAGTGGGATGTATTTGAGGATGTGTTGGGATAATGTAGCAACAATAATAACAACAACAACAAAACATGTATTGAGACATAGTCATTTATCAGGAGCTAAGTGCCATGTTTCATACACAGTATGTGTTGTGTGTGCATGCTCAGTTGCTCCGGTCATGTCCTGCTCCTTGTGACCCCATGGACTGTAGTCCGCCAGGCTCCTCTGTCCATGCAATTCTCCAGGCAAGAATACTGGAATGGGTTGCATGCCCTCCTCCAGGGGATCTTCCCGACCCAGTGATTGAACTGTCATTGAACTCGCATCTCCTGCATTGCAAGCAGCTTCTTTGCTGCTGAGTCACTGGGGGAGCCCCATATACACTATGTTGGCTAAAATAAAGACATACTTGTGGTACTCTGGGAAGGTCTGGAAATTTGGTGGTACCATTCAGTTCTTGAAATCTGAAACAATTCGAGCAAAGGCAAGGCTGCAGGCTTATCCAGACTGCCAAATAATAAATGTATGCTATTCATCTCCAGGGAAGCTGGGTAAAGGAGTACTGAAGAGTTGGTAAAAATGGAAGAAGATCATCTCTGTATAGCAGCCTCAGGACCTCTGAATTTCCAAAGTTAAATCATCTGGAACATTTTTTGCAAGTAAATAATAATAAAAATAGCTGTGCCAAATGAATGGAACTACCATTATTTTGAAAAATGGATACATTTGTGGGAAATCAATATAAAGTCCAACTGAGAATGTTTAGAATTCATGAGTTTGCTTCTAATTCTAAGCTAGACTCTTTAAAAATATTCTTAATTTGCCAACATGAAGCCCATTTGACTTTCCATCTTCACTGTTATTTTAAAGGTAGTAGCTATTTTGCTTTTCCTTCTTTTTAAAGTCACCAATTTCTCAAATATGAGCTCATTCAAATCAAACTCACTTTTCTCTCCAGCACACAGGTCACATGAGTAGACCAGGAGAGAAAAAAGAGATTTCAGAAAGCACAATTCTTTTGAGGAGTCCCCGTGCCTGCTGCAAAATTATTCCAATGAAAAGATTTTCTTTTTGAGGTAAAACGACAATTAAGGTCGACCTCCTCCGTTTAAATTAAATAAAGAAAAAAAAGGGGTGTAATGAAGAATCTGACTCCTTCCTCTAATTTTACAAGTTCAATGGTAATCTAACCGTGCCATTCATTTACAGAAACCATTAATTTTACTATGTGGCTGAAAGTAGTAGGCCTCAGCTTTCATTCTCTTACTTTTCCCCTCCCTTAGTCTTTGTGTGTGCACCTGTTCGGGCCACTTTAGCATCCCATTTGTAAAACTTTGGATAATCCTCTGGCACTAACCCTGGTGTGATAATACTTCTGTTATTCAGCAGCCTAATTACAAAGGACAACACAGATAAAACACTTCAGTCCTATTTTTTAATAGCTGATTTGCCAATTTTGCCAAGCTCCAAAGAGAATGGTCTCCAAACCTTGCTGGATTTAAACTTAATCTGAATTTGTTCAACACATGGAACACCAAGACCTCAGAGCAAAACTTTTGTTCCTAGATTTTTGGACATCCCATTTCTTCTTCCACCTTCCCTCCCATTAAATGGTGATATTAGGGGACTGTTTTTTAAGAATATGGTTTAATAATATCATTCGAGCATTTTGAAGCATTCCCCAACATCCTCTGGATGTTGACATACTCCCAATAACATGACAGAGATTTGTAACTTTAGGCATGAGTTACTTTACTCAATAAAGCTAAGTGAAAGATGAGCTGGTCATACTTCTTAACTTAACAAATTTTTTTGAGGGTTATATCTTTAGAATTGGAGCTCCATAAAGAAAAAAAAAATCTGTCCAGTATTTCTTTTCTGGCTTACAACAGAAAAAAAAAAAGAGGATTATTTTTAATTCATGGCAAACCCAAGGAAAGGATCATTACTTCAGTACAGATAAGCCTCTGAGCATCTGTGTACTTTACTTCTTTGATCTAGAAATGCGACTGGAGAGCTGGCAATAAGAGACAATCTTATGAATTCTGGGGACTTCTCAGTCCATGGAGAATATCCTGAGGTTTTGAGGGATCAACTAAATCTCTTCCCCAAAACAAGTCTTGGGGGTATCTAAGGGGCACTGTACAACTGAAGGGCAGCCCCTACCACTTTCTTAATCCCTTGATTTTGAAACCTCAAATAACTCAAGGGAAACTCAATACATATGTTTCTGATTCACTTACACTGCTTCATCAGAATGGTGTTATGTAACAGCTATTTGATATCTAAGAAGCCTTCTCAGTCTTCTTTCTAAGCCTTTTATTTTGCTCCAGGAAATCACATTTTCTTCGTGTTCAGCAGAATTGGAAGCAGGGAAGGAGTACGTTTGGTTCTAAAGGTCATACTCACAAAATCAGCAGAAGTTTGGATGTTGGCAGAATATGTTGCAATCATCTGCTACAGCATCAAACAAGTGAAAAACTCAAGGATATTTTCAAAAGCAGGAGATCACAAGTTAATTGCACTGACTATCCTACCTAGAAATTTCATCAGAATGCACATTTCTGTTTTCCAAGATGCTAATTGTCACATGTTAAATGACAGACTAATAAACACATTCATCCCATTTTATAGATGAAAAAGTATGTCATAGACTAAAGTGACATTTGTTTTAGTACAAAATGACACTATCATTTGTTACAAATACCAGCTACACTGAGTCATATAACCAGTTTCTGAATCATATAACAGCACTGAAAAATATGTGGAAGAAAAGACACCTATTTTAGATCATAGAAGAGCCCACTAACTATGGGAGATTAATGCTTTAGGGGAGAAGTTTCAAAGTTTGAATTTTTAATTCTTGATTGAGCACCGAAATCCTCAAAAAGAATGATAATAAATGAAAATCAACAGAGAAAAGCCAGTTATCTGAGTGGTTTAGAGTAATACACTGGTATATTTTACCATTTAAGGGGCACTTACAGTTCAGACACTGTACTAAGTGCTATATATAAATTATTTCATTCAATTTTCACATAATCTATTATTTTATGCCCATTTTTTTCTAACAGGTGCAATATATTATATTTATATTTATAAATATATAAATATATTTATATTTATATTCAACAGTTTAAAGGGAGAAAGACTGTCAGGTCAGGTATGGCTATTTCAGTCATTTCTTGTATTAATGCAATGTTTTAATCCAATAGGACAAGATTAACACGTTCAGTTTTATGAATAGTGTAAAATTTGCATATACATACTCTAAGTAATGTTATGAGTTGGACATTGTAAACCAGAGACCAGGTTTTCCCTCTTTTATAACCATCATAAGTACTGCATGGCAGCTTTTGCAAGTTCACTTTTGCCAAAATGTTCTTTCCTGGTTGGGAGATGTATCTTTCCTAGGTCTGGTAGTTTTTTGATACTTACAGAGCAAAATAAGTCAAATTTTCCCTAAGGATAAAATAAGGAACCTCAAACCTGGATTATTAAGAGAATTTTCCATGAGGGGATGGTACTTCAGTGGTACCATCTGAGACGGTGGCAGTTGAATTCTAGAGGGTACATCCTAGATACATTTATTATTGTTGTTACCCAGCACCTATCATAGTGCCTGGCAGGTGGCAGAGCCTCAGTAAATTTTTGTTGAGTGAAAGGATAAGAAATAGATGTCTTTATATTTCCTAGCCATGAGTTAGACATGAATAGAAAACTGGTGAGATAGCTTGTGGTTTTCATTCCTGAGGTCTCCACTTCTGGGTAGACTTCTATTTGGAGGATTAACCTGTTGGATCTACTCTGGTCGTTCCCTCCACCAGTATTCTTGCTGGTGCAGTCCTCTCTTTCGTTGAGTAGGACTGACCTGTGCAACCAATAAGTCATTGAAGAAATGGTGGAATGTGACTTCTGAGACCAGGTCATAAAAGACAGTATAGCTTCCATCTTGTTCTCTCTTAGGTCACTTGCTCTGTGGGGAGCAGTCACCATGTGTGAGGACACTTAAGCAGCCCAACGGAGAGATGCATGAGGTAAGACTCTGAAGGATCAACTAAACATGTGGGCCATGTGGGCCCACAACCTTCCAGCCCCAGGCAAGCCTCAGATAACTACAGTTTTGGCCGACATCTGGACAACCATCTCGTGCAAGACCCCGGGCCAGGATCACTTACCTCAGCAGCTCCTGAGCTCCTGGCCTTTAAAAACTGAAACCAAAACATGCTCATTGTTACCTTCATGTGCTAAACATTGAGACGGTTTCTTTGGCAGCAATAACTAATACAGTGTTTTCATTGAATGACACAGAATCAGACTCAGACACTTAAGATAATGGTCATATATTATCAGTAGGCTTATCTTCTTCATATGGATCCAACAGAAAGCTGTTATGAGACTCCTATCTCTCATATAAGAATTAGATCTAGCAATCTATTTTCCTGGGCTTTCCTGGTGGCTCAGTGGTAAAGAATCTGCCTGCCAATGCAGGGGTCTGGAAAGATCTTACATGCCTCAGCATAGCTGAGCCTGTGCACCACAGCTATTGAGTCTGTACTATAGAGTCACGAGCCGCAACCACTGAAGCCTGTATCCTCTAGAACCTGTGTTCCGCAACAAGAAAAGCCACCAAATTGAAAAGCCCTTGCATCACAACTAGAGAGAAGCCCCTTTTCACCACAAGTAAAGAAAAGCCCATACAGCAAAGAAGACCCTGCACAGTCAGATAAGTACATAATATCATTTAAAAATTTTTTTTTCCTAGTGATGCTCACATGGGCTAAGGTGGAATTTGTGGAGATTTTAGTGTGTGTGCTTACAGCCACCAATAATTTTGATTCATAGTGAAAATAATTCTGGAGCGTTATGAAAACTAGATTGTGGTATCAGGACTACTATGTGACAATGGTTATAACAATGGTCAGGATGCTTAAGCTCTCTGAATTGTAAAATCAGAAGTCCCTTTTAGTTAGAAATTGTATGAATAAAGTATATCAGCTAAACAAAATAAGACCTGACAATGGTAGTTAGTATTCTTGGAATTTAAAGCCAGTTACACGTCAGTGAGCCACACAGAAGAGAGTTTATTTTAAGGTGAGCATGCATGCAATGTTATCCAAAAGATCTTTGGCTCACAGCTGCCCTGATACACCACGTTAGAAGCTCAGAGCATCTGGCCTGACTCCCAAAGAACAGCGATGTAGCAAGTCATTCGTGTGGACAAACGACATTTTAGAGATTACTTATCAACCACCAAAGATTTCATTTTCCACGGCTTGTTTGGAGAGAGCGTGGTCTGATGCCTGAAGGAGGGGAATTCAAGCAAGTTCCTGAAAGTCAGTTCCTGGCATTGGCCAGAGCATGACCTCAGCCAGGTTTCTTACCTCTGGGGAAGAACATTTCTGCTGACACCAGAGAAATGAACGGCTGTGACCTTTCGTGACACTGGGTGAGCTGTGGGGTGAGAGGCATGGTCACTACTGAAGCCTTGGAGTTTCAGGCAAGACAAGTGCCCCCTGTAAGAAACAAACTGAAATTGTGGTAGATCAGCAGTTTGAATCCTCTTACTGGAAGTATGATGGGGTACATTAGTTTATCACTCTACATGTCATCCTGTGAAAATGGGGCTAAAAACATAAAATCCAATTCAGAGAGGTGTTGAAGGATCAGATAAATCATCCCGCATCTTGTGCTATCTAAATAATGGGATCTGATATAATAGTTATTATTACAGTTCTACCTAGGATCCAAGGTCTTTGGCCATGAATAATCTCTTTGGAGCTAGGCTTTGGAGAAGTTTAAGCTTGTTGTTTTTTTTTTTTTTCCCTCACAGAGAGATACTTACATTTCTAATGGGAGTTACAGAATATTTATAAATTCTATCTCTAAACCAGATCAGAGAGAAGACATGGATTATTTGGCAACAAGGAAAAGCAGGAAGTTAAAAAGAAATGTATGATTTTAGAAGACTTACTTCATTTGGGCTGATGGATAACTTTTTGTTCCTGAAAGGGGGAGGGTGCTTCATGAGACGGACAGTAATGTCATTATTCATGCTGTAAGCCAGCCCACTTCAACTGCTGGTCTTCACAATGCTTACAAGTGTAATAAAAAAAAGAATACAAAAAAACCACTTGCTTCCTTTTTTTTTATGAGTATTGACATTCTTGTGCAGTATTAGGAGAGCTAATTTAGCTTCCAGTTCTAAGAATTTTTGAATCTATAGCCAGTAATTATTGGCATTCAGAGGTACAAAAGAGGAAAACAAAGCTTGCAAATTCTAGCACATTCATGTGGGATTGGGAGCTGAATTAGGATCCTCACACCCCATTGAATGATCAGCCCCCCTATTAGAGCCTTATTAAAATGGTAATGATTATATGCCAGCTATAGGCAGGCAGCCGCACCTGTCAAAAACTACCCCGATTATCCTGTTCATTGAACTGTCTGGCTCTTGAATCAGTGTCTCAGGTTTACTTCTCTGTGAAGTTTTTTTTTTTTTTTCCTTCCTGTCTTAATTTTAAAAGATACAAGAACAAACGTTTCCTTGGGGTCATGGAGTACTCTTGCTGTTCATTATATCTTTTCCTCATTTTCTGTTTTTGTGTCTGGTTTGGCAATATGATATGGGAGTTATCCTCTTCGGGGTTTAAGGACAGATACAGAAAAAAGAAACAGAAGAAATGTAAAGTCCCATCCAAATAAAAATTTTCATGTTAGCAAAAAGGAATGCAAATCTCTAATGCATCCAAAACCTGGGATCATTTGATTTTTAATTACAAATACTGTGATCAGGGCAGAAATTTTTTTTTTTTACTCATTCATCTCTTTCCAAGCCTAGAGATCTGTTGTACTTCATGTCAAAACACATAAAAGAATTATGTGTTTCATTTGAAATGACTGTGTTTTTCTAGATGAACCATACGATTGAATGTAAAACACTGTTTTCTTACTAGACCAAATTCTGCCCTTACAGAAGGGAAAGTGTCTTTTAAAAAACACTCACCCCTCCATGTCCAAAGGGGATTGGTTCTAGGACCCCCAAAGTAACCAAAATTGGCAGATGCCGAAGTCCCTTATGTAAAATGGCATAGTATTTGCATATATGGAGAAGGAAATGGCAACTCACTCCAGTGTTCTTGCCTGGAAAATCCCAGGACAGAGGAGCCTGGAGGGCTACAGTTTATGGGGTCACAAAGAGTTGGACAAGACTAAAAGACTGAGCACATTTGCATATAACCTACGTACATCTTCTCATATATTTTAAATCATCTCTAGATTACTTACAATACCTAATACAATGTAAATACTATGTAAATAGTTCTTTGCAAATTCAAGTTTTGCTTTTGGGAACTTTTGGGAATTTTTAAAAATATTTCCTAGCCTTGGTTGAACCCGAGGAGGGGAGGGATGACTGTATTTCATCTAGTGGTCTGTCATATTCCATAATATAAGAGAATATCAGTGTAAGAGGGAGCTGAGAAGTTGGACGTCATCAATAGCACTGCAACAGATGCTCTGATGGTAACTGATCAGAGCACCTGGGAAGAAGAGTCAAAGTACAGAGAAAAACAATTAGTGTGGTTTGTTGTTGGAGAATAGATTTCTCTGACCCCTAGCATTTCTTAAGGGGAACCACAAAGAATCTTCTTTCCTACAATAGTCAGTGTACTGAGAAGCTTTCTGTTCCCTGTCACCCCCAAGTCTCAGACGTTGGAGAACAGAGCAGAAAGAACAAGGATGTTTCCATCATCTACTTTTCGGTACAAAGTGCCCTTGGAGGTATTTCAAAGATCCAGGAAGCTAATAATAGAAAGATTCTTAAATTCCTTTTACACACTGTTTTGTTACTTCACAGGAAGAAAAACAGGATTCAAATTTGGGATTTTGTGACTCTATCCAAACTGACAGCATCTTGGTTCACAACTAGATCTAAGTTAAGGAAAATCTTAATTACCTTGAGTTGGTAAAGAATCTGCCTGCCAATGCAGGAGACGCAAGAGATGCGGGCTCAATCCCTAGATCAGGAAGAGTCCCTGGAGGAGGGCATGGCAACTCACCCCAAACTCTTGCCTGGAAAATTCCATTGACAGAAAACCCTGGTTGGCTACAGCCCATGAGGTCGCAAAGAGCCGGACATGACTGAGCAACTGAGCACCCACACATGCTGCTTCTATTACTGTAGCAACAAAAGAGCACATCTTTCGCAGCAATTCACGATTCATCTGAGACATTCTTCCTCAGAATGCTATTTATTGAATGACTTCAGTGCAATGTATTCTCTTACCTCCCCTCCACCCACCACCCAACATATCCTGCCCCCGTCCAGCCAGTACTGATTCCCTATCATGTAGTCAGTGAAACTAATTCTCAAGCTTTTATTGCCAAGGTTAAAAAAGGTTGCATTATAAGGAGAAATTTAAAAAAAGACAATATATTTTTTTAAATTAAAAAAAAAAACACTGAAATGTTGTGAAGTAATTAGCCTCCAACTAATAAAAAATAAATATATAAAATAAAATTAAAAAAAAAAAGAAGAGAAAATAAAGGTTGTATCATGGAATAACTCAATATTGAAATAATTGATAACTATTCAGCCGAGATTATTATCAGAGTGTCTGAGTCCTCAAATCCTTTTCGCAGTCCTTAAACCCCTTGACCTTGCTATAGCATGAATAACTCTTGCCCCTCTGTCCAGGACCATTCAGCCTGACACTTTGGTAATTCAGTATCCTGGGCCTCTTCCTACTTCCCTTCTTTTTTCTTTCCACATTTTTCTTCTTAGCAATTCATTTTCTCCAATGATTCCTAGTAATCACTTCTAAAAAAAGACAATCCTAGCTTTCAACCTTGAGCAGAGACTCCTGCAGTCCTTCATTCCCAACACGTGGTTTCCTATTTCCCCAAGGACATCCCCAGTGTCTCCAACTGAGCTTGACCCCATCTGAGTCCACTGTTGCTAAATCTGCTCCCATTTCTTTAGCATCCTCTTCATCTAATGAGTTACCAAGGCCTAGAAATTCAAGTTCAACAGTGTCTCACAGCAGAATAGTATTTGGATAGATTAGACAGTGTGTTCCCCCTCCCTCTCCCCCTGCTGCCTCCTTCCACATGCCATGCTTTTACACACACATTTTGTCTTACAATGATCACCATTAACAAAGCAGTAAAGGTTATCACAGAAGAAAATAACCTTGGGTCTCTGGGTTCAAAAATCAAACCTCCAAAAGAACTCTGTGTATAAATACTGCAGCTGGAGAAACTTGTGGTCAGTTTCAGCTCCCCTATCTACACCCAGAAGGTAAGGATATCTTGAGTTGAAGGCAAAAATGAGAGGACCAGAGGAAGTGTTAATAAGGAATGAAGTTTGTGGATGTCAGGATAAGGAGACCAAGACTGATTGCTTTTAAGGCTTGCACAGCCTCCATTCACATGGATATCATTCTTAGTCGTACCCATAAACCATGCGGAACTGAGCCTGTGCCCATTGTGGATACTTCACAACAGTGAGCAATACACATTGGCCATGCTGTGTAGCTCTATTAATGATCCTTCATGATGGCATCTGGTACTCACCTAGGTAGAGTCATCAGTAGAAATGACTTAGGACATCTAATTTCTAAATGACTTACCATGACTTACCAACTTACCATGTGTGGCAACCTCCTGTCATTGACTTTGTAAACCTCTCCCCTCCTACCCATCTCTTGAGATGGAAAATGGTCTCTTCTCTGCATATTTGAGAGGGCGTGGTAATGTGAAAGGAAAATCCCTCCAACAACATGAGAAAGATCTGCTCAAGGTCTTCCTCCTAGTCAAGGCAATGGTGGGAGAAACAGCCAATCCCACAATCTCTTAGATCTGTGACCTTGTCTCTACTTTCCCCACCATTAGCCTATTTGAGGTCTTTATTACCTTGTTACATATGCCATTTGTTATTGGTTTCTCATCCCTCCCATCTGTCTCCCATATTGTGTTCCTTCAACTGTTCCTTTCCCTGTGGAAATATCATGAGTGGTTCTCTATTTCATATTACACCAAGTTCAAACTCTGCTTAGGGTTTCTCCGTATAGGTATCAAAACCAGTCTTACCTCCTTAAAGGGAATCATCCATTCTTAGCTCTGTTTTAATTCATAGACCACAAGGATTACCTTTCCACTTTATGTCTACAGGATTAAGTTCCATCAAACTAGTAGAGACTGAGTTCATTTATAAGTTCTTTTCTCTGATATGCTACTTATATATCAAATGCTAGAAGTTACCTCTTCCTCTGATTTGCACTGCACTTTATCTGCACCTCTTTTCTGGTTCTTTTATCTTTACATATTTTATGTATGCATTCATGCTAAGTTGCTTCAGTCACGCCTGATTCTTTGCGAGCCCATGGACTGTAGCCCACCAGGCTCCTCTGTCCATGGGATTCTCCTGGCAACAATACTGGAGTGGGTTATCATTTCCTTCTCCAGGGGACCTTCCTGACCCAGGGATAGAACCCGGGTCTCCTGCATTGTAGGCAAACTCTTTACTGTCTGAGCCAGCAGGTGAGCATATGTAAATCATATTTACCCTCTTAAACTGCATGTCTCTTGAGGGAAGGAACAAAATATAAATCATCTCTGAGTCACCTGGAAAGCCTAAATCTTGCCTGCTATATAAAATTCAAGACTCATATTTTTTAGAGAAAAGATATTAATATTTTATTAAATATTTGTTGTTTGTATTATGTACTCTGTTGGATTCGGCTGTTGTTAATGTATTCTGAAGTAACTTTCTAGTAAAATTGCTTAACATCTGAGCTAAGTAGTATTGAGTGCAAAAAGTGAAAAAAATAGAAATGCTCAAGATCAAGCATCAAAGTTAATTTTATTTATGGACTGAGTGATAGTAATGTTTTAAAATATTTTAAGTTGTAGCATTTCATTTTTGCCTCATGCACCAAGTCTTGGAGTCTCTTTAACTTCATTCTTTCACATTCTAGAATCCACCAGAGCATTTCTTTGTCTATATTGGGTATAGGATAAGCTACTAGGATATATTGTACAACACAGGGAATATAGCTGATATCTTATAATAATTATAAGTGGAGAATAACCTTTAAAATTGTGTTGTACACCTATAGCTTATATAATATAGTATAGCAACTATCAGTTCAGTTCAGTCGCTCAGTCCTGTCCGACTCTTTGTGACCCCATGGACTGCAGCACACCAGGCCTCCCTGACCATCACCAACTGCCAGAGTTTACCCAAATCCATGTCCATCGAGTCGGTGATGCCATCCAACCATCTCATCCTCTGTCGTACTCTTCTCCTTCCTCCTTCAATCTTTCCCAGCATCAGAGTCTTTTCAAATGAGTCAGCTCTTTGCATCAGGTGGCCAGAGTACTGGAGTTTCAGCTTCAGCATCAGTCCTTCCAATGAATATTCGGGACTGATTTCCTTTAGGATGGACTGGTTGGATCTCCTTGCAGTCCAAGGGACTCTCAAGAGTCTTCTCCAACACCACAGTTCAAAAGTATCAATTCTTTGGCACTCAGCTTTCTTTATAGTCCAACTCTCACATCCATACATGACTACTGCAAAAACCATAGTCTTGACTAGATGAACCTTATTGGTAAAGTAATGTCTCTGCTTTTTAATATGCTGTCTAGGTTGGTCATAAATTTTCTTCCAAGGAGTAAGCATCTTTTGATTTCATGGCTGCATTCACCATCTTCAGGATTTAAAAAGATAATGTCTGTCACTGTTTCCATTGATTCCCCATGTATTTGCCATGAAGTGATGGGACCAGATGTCATGATCTTAGTTTTCTGAATGTTGAGTTTCAACTTTTTCACTCTCCTCTTTCACTTTCATCAAGAGGCTCTTTAGTTCTTCACTTTCTGCCATAATGGTGGTGTCATCTGTATATCTGAGGTTATTGATATTTCTCCTGGCAATCTTGATTCCAGCTTGTGCTTCCTCCAGCCCAGCATTTCTCATGATGTACTCTGCATATAAGTTAAATAAACAGGATGATAATATACAGCCTTGAAGTACTCCTTTCCCAATTTGGAACCAGTCTATTGTTCCATATCTAGTTTTAACTGTTGCTTCCTGACCTGCATACAGATTTCTCAAGAGGCAGCTAAGGTGGTCTGGTATTCCCATCTCTTTAAAAATTTTCCACAGTTTGTTGTGATCTACACAGTCAGAGGCTTTGGCATAGTCATAAAGCAGATGTTTTTCTGGAATTCTCTTGCTTTTTCAATGATCCAGAGGATGTTGGCAATTTGATCTCTGGTTCCTCGGCCTTTTCTAAAACCAGCTTGAACATGTAGAAGTTCATGGTTCATGCACTGTTGAAGCCTGGCTTCGAGGATTTTGAGCATTACTTTGCTAGCATGTGAGATGAGTGCAATTTTGCAGTAGTTTCAACATTCTTTGACATTACTTTTCTTTGGGATTGGAATGAATACTGTCCTTCTCCAGTCTTGTGGCCACTGCTGAGTTTTCCAAATTTGCTGGCATATTGAGTGTAGCACTTTCACAGCATCATCTTTTAGGATTTGAAATAGTTCAACTGGAATTTCATCACCTCCACTAGCTTTGTTGATAGTGATGCTTCCTAGGGCCCACTTGACTTTGCATTTGCTGGATGTCTGGCTCTAGGTGAATGATCACACCATCATGATTATCTTGGTCATGAAGATCCTTTTTCTATAGCTCTTATTTGTATTTTTGCCACCTCTTCTTAATATCTTCTGCTTCTGTTAGGTTCATACTGTTTCTGTCCTTCATTGTGCTCATCTTCGTGTGAAATGCTCCCTTGATATCTGTAATTTTCTTGAAGAGATCTCTAGTCTTTCCCATTCTATTGTTTTCCTCTATTTCTTTGCATGGATCGCTGAGGAAGGCTTTCTTATCTCTCCTTGCTATTCTTTGGAACTCTGCATTCAAATGGGTATATCTTTCCTTTTCTCCTTTGCTTTTCGCTTCCCTTCTTTTCACAGCTATTTGTAAGGCCTCCTCAGACAGCCATTTTGCCTTTTTGCATTTCTTTTTCTTGGGGATGGTCTTGATCCCTGCTTCCTGTACAACGTCAGGAACCTCCATCCATAGTTTCTTAAGCACTCTGTCTATCAGATCTAATCCCTTGAATCTATTTCTCACTTCCACTGTATAATCATAAGGGATTTGATTTAGCTCATACTTGAATGGTCTAGTGGTTTTCCCTACTTTCTTCAATTTAAGTCTGAATTTGGCAATAAGGAGTTCATGATCTGAGCCACAGTCAGCTCCCAGTCTTGTTTTTGCTGACTCTATAGAGCTTCTCCATCTTTGGCTGCAAAGAATATAATCAATCTGATCTCAGTATTGACCATCTGGTGATGTCCATGTGTAGAGTCTTCTCTTGTGTTGTTGGAAAAGGGTGTTTGCTATGATCAGTGTGTTCTCTTGGCAGAACTCTATTAGCCTTTGCCCTGCTTCATTCTGTACTCCAAGGCCAAGTTTGACTGCTACTTCAGGTATTTCTTGACTTCCTACTTTTGCATTCCAGTCCCCTATAATGAAAAGGACATTTTTGGGGGGTGTTAGTTCTAGAAGGTCTCATAGAACCATTCAACTTCAGCTTCTTCAGCATTACTGGTTGGGGCATAGATTTGGATTACTGTGATATTGAATGGTTTGCCTTGGAAACAAACTGAGATCATTCTGTCGCTTTTGAGACTGCATCCAGGTACTGCATTTTGAACTCTTGTTGACTGTGATGGCTATTCCATTTATTCTAAGGGATTCTTGTCCACAGTAATAGATGCAATGGTCATCTGAGTTAAATTCACCCATTCCAGTCCATTTTAGTTTGCTGATTCCTAAAATGTTGACATTCATTCTTGCCATCTCCTGTTTGACCACTTCCAATTTGCCTTGATTCATGGGCCTAACATTCCAGGTTCCTATGCAATATTGCTCTTACAGCATTGGACCTTGCTTCCATCACCAGTCACATCCACAACTGGGTCTTGTTTTTGCTTTGGCTCCATCTCTTCATTCTTTTTTTCTGGAATTATTTCTCCACTGATCTCCAGTAGCATACTGGTCACCTACTGACCTGGGGAGTTCATCTTTCAATGTCCTATCTTTTTGCCTTTTCATACTGTTCTTGGGGTTCTCAAGGCAAGAAGTGGTTTGCCATTCCCTTCTCCAGTGGACCACAAAATGTGGTCTCCACCATGACCCATCCATCTTGGGTGGCCCTACATGGCATGGCTCATAATTTCATTGAATTAGACAAGGCTGTGGTCCATGTGATCAGATTGGTTAGTTTTCTGTGATTGTGGTTTTCAGTCTGTCTACCCTCAGATGGAACAGAATAAGAGGCTTATAGAAGCTTCCTGATAGGAGAGACTGACTGAGGGGGAAACTGGGTCTTGTTCTGATGGGCAGGGCTATGCTCAGTAAATGTTTAATCCAATTTTCTGTTGATGGGTGGAGCTGTGTTCCCTCCCTGTTATTTACCTGGGCCCAAACTATGGTGGAGGTAATGAAGATAATGGCAGCCTCCTTCAAAATGTCCCATGCATGTACTGCTACATTCAGTGCCCCCAACCCTGCAGCAGGCCACCGCCAACTCACGCCTCTGCTGGAGACTCCTGGACACTCACAGGCAAATCTGGGTCTCTTGGGGGGTCACTGCTCCTTTCTCCAGGGCTCTGGTGCACACAGGTTTCTGTCTATGCCCTCCAAGAGTCTATTTCCCAGTCCTGTGTAAGTTCTGGTGGCTCTATGTTGGGGTTAATGGCGACCTCCTCCAAGAGGGCTTATGCCATACCCAGATCTGCTGCACCCAGAGTCCTTGCCCCTGTAAAGGTCCCCTGCAGACCCATACCTCCATAGGAGACACTCAAACACAGTTCTGGCTCAGTCTCTGTGAGGTCTCTGGGTCCTCATGTGCATAAGGTTTCTTTCATCCCTCTGAGGGTCTCTGGCGGGTATGGGGTTTCATTCTAAATGTGAAATATATCTACCTAAAGAAATAAAACACTGATGAAAGAAATCAAAGAGGACACAAATAGATGGAGAAATATACCATGTTCATGAATTGGAAGAATCAATTTAGTGAAAATGAGTATACTACCCAAAGCAATCTATAGATTCAATGCAATCCCTATCAAGCTACCAATGGTATTTTTCACAGAACTAGAACAAATAATTTCACAATTTGTATGGAAATATAAAAAACCTCGAATAGCCAAAATAATCTTGAGAAAGAAGAATGGAACTGGAGGAATCAACCTGCCTGACTTCAGGCTATACTACAAAGCTACAGTCATCAAGACATTATGGTACTGGCACAAAGAAATATAGATCAGTGGAACAAAATAGAAAGCCCAGAGATAAATCCACGAACCTATGGACACCTTATCTTTGACAAAGGAGGCAAGAATATACAATGGAGAAAAGACAATCTCTTTAACAAGTGGTGCTGGGAAAACTGGTTAACCAGTTGTAAAAGAATGAAACTAGAACACTCTCTAACACCACACACAAAAATAAACTCAAAATGGATTAAAGATCTAAACATAATACCAAAAACTATAAAACTCCTAGAGGAAAATACAGGCAAAACACTCTCTGACATAAATCACAGCAGGATCCTCTATGACACATCTCCCAGATCAATAGAAATCAAAGCAAAACTAAACAAATGGGACCTAATGAAACTTAAAAGATTTTGAACAATGAAGGAAACTATAAGCAAGGTGAAAAGACAGCCTTCAGAATGGGAGAAAATAATAGCAAACGAAGCAACTGACAAAGAATTAATCTCAAAAATATACAAGCAGCTCCTGCAGCTCAATTCCAGAAAAACAAGCAACCTAATCAAAAAATGGGCCAAAGAACTAAACAGACATTTCTCCAAAGAAGACATACAGATGGCTAACAAACACATGAAAAGATGCTCAATATCACTCATTATCAGAGAAATGCAAATCAAAACCACAATGGGGTACCATCTCACGCTGGTCAGAATGGCTGCTATCTAAAAGTCTACAAACAATAAATGCTGGAGAGGATGTGGAGAAAAGGGAACCCTCTTACACTGTTGGTGAGAATGCAAAGTACAGCCACTATGGAGAACAGTGTGGAGATTCCTTAAAAAACTGCAAATAGAACTGCCATATGGCCCAGCAATCCCACTACTGGGCATACACACCGAGGAAACCAGAATTGAAAGAGACACATGAACACTAATGTTCATCGCAGCACTGTTTATAATAGCCAGGACATGGAAGCAACCTAGATGCCCATCAGCAGACGAATGGATAAGAAAGCTGTGGTACACATATACTATGGAATATTCAGTTCAGTTCAGTTCAGTCGCTCAGTCGTGTCCGACTCTTTGCGACCCCATAAATTGCAGCACACCAGACCTCCCTGTTCATCACCAACTCCCAGATTCTACCCAAACTTATGCCCATCGAGTCGGTGATGCCATCCAGCCATCTCATCCTCTGTCGTCCCCTTCTCCTGCCCCCAATCCCTCCCAGCATCAGGGTCTTTTCCAGTGAGTCAACTCTTCGCATGAGGTGGCCAAAGTACTGGAGTTTCAGCTTCAGCACCAGTCCTTCCAGTGAACACCCAGGACTGATCTTTAGGATGGACTGGTTGGATCTCCTTGAAGTCCCTATTAAAAAGAATACATCTGAATCAGTTCTAATGAGGTGGATGAAACTGGAGCCTATCATACAAGGGTGAAGTAAGTCAGAAAGAAAAACAACAATACAGTATACTAAGGCATATATATGGAATTTAGAAAAATCATAACAATAACCCCACATGCAAGACAGCAAAAGAGACACGGATGTAAAGAAAACACTTTTGGACTCTGTGGGAGAAGGCGAGGGTGGGATGATTTAAGAGAATAGCATTGAAACATATATATTATCATGTGTGAAACAGATCGCCAGTCCAGGTTAGATGCATGAGACAGGGTGCTCATAGCTGGTGCACTGGGATGACCCTGAGGGATGGGATGGGGAGGGAGGTGGGAGGGAGTTCAGGGTGGGAACACATGTACACCCATGGCTGATTCATGTTAACATATGGCAAGAACCACCATAATATTTAATATTGTAATTAGTCTCCAATTAAAATAAATAAATTGAAAAACTAAATAAATAAACGCAATTTTGCCCCTCCTACCATCTTGCTGGGGCTTCTCCTTTGCCCTTGGAAATGGGCTATCTCCTCAAAGTCACTCCAGCACAACTCAGCCACTGCTCCAGCGCCTACCATCTCGCTGAGGCTTCTCTGCCCTTGGACATGGAGTATCTCCTCACAGTCGCTCCAGCTCTGCACAGTCATACTTCAATTTAAAAAGATAATCCAGCATACAAATTTATGGAATATGATAAATCTTCCAGTTTGATATATTTCGTCTTTATTTTGTTTTAAAATATGTGTATCAGTCAAGCAGTAAAGTGTTTGCTAGTCAAAAAAAAAAAAAAAAAAAAAGGACTCTAGAGTCTTAAACTCTCTGGTCTAGTGGTTCCTGACTTGAGGGTCTCTGAAAGTCATAATGACATCACTGAGCTCTTTACATAATTTTAAGAAATTCTAGTGAAAATTAAGCATTTGGCTATGATGAAATTGCCTAGTTCTATGGTTCCTCAACTGTATATTAAGGACTACAGGAGTGAGGGGGGGCCTGAGGGAGCCTCAGTGAACTCATAGATAATCCTGAAGGAATTTCTATATTTCTGGAAAACATAAGTACAGACATCAGGGAAATTTTTAGCTCAAGACGGTCCACAATTTCAACATTAAATTGTGCTACATTTCTTTTGATAACATCCTATGTGTGAAAGTGAGCTTTCTGTAAGTGCTACAATAAAAAGCAAGTGAGTGTCATGTGAAAATCAATGTGGGACAAGAAAGAATCTATCATTATCTGTTAAAAATCTGTTTACAGATCTGATTTCAAGATTTACTAAGGCATCCTGTGCTCAACAGGCACATACACCTATAACTGTGGTTTTATAAAAGAATGAAATAAAAAATATTTTAAAAGTTTAGGTGTATTTTTCTTCAAATGGCTACTAAGTGGACCTAAACACCCACTAAATTTTTTGGATTTAATAAATAGAACAGCTACATATTTTTTGGGGGGGCCTTGGGGAACCGTGAAAAAAAAAAAATTGAGGCCCTGAGAGTGCCATGAATTGAGAATGTCTGATCATGTTTGGCTTTTGCACACAAAAAATTATTTATTGATTTCAGCAACAATCCTCAAATCAGTGCAACTTTGTGGTGCCATGTTTAGGAACAGGTTTGACTGGCAATACTATGGATGCTTCTAATAGAAAATAAATCATTAATGAACAAAAAGTTAATTATTAATAAATGTTCTTTCTTAGACTAAGCCTTTCCAAACATAAGGAACTGGAGAAAAAGATATTCAGAGGGTCCTTGGTGGGAGATGGACAGAAAACCCAGATCTTTGTCCAAGGGCCTGCTTCAACACAAGAGGAAATAGGCATGTCAACATTGAGTGACATGAGCACAGTCACATGGCTGATTAAGGAAGGACCAGCGTCACCGTCTAGTTTCTTGTCCCTTTTCCAATATGCTTCATTCACCAGGCTTCCTCCCTAAGACTATATGGAGTTTAGGGAGGGAGTTTTATCTTTCATTTAAATTTAGTTCTATTTTAATATATTTTTTAAAGTCTTTATTGAATTGGTTATAACATTGCTTCTGTTTATGTTTTGGGTTTTTGGCCGTGAGACATGTAGGATCCTAGCTCCCCGACCAGGGATCGAACTTGCACCTCCTGCATTGAAAGGTGAAGTTTTAACTCCTGGACCTCCAAGGAAGTCCCTAGGGAGGGATTTTTGAATACATTGAAGTTTTGGTAGGTAAATGATTACTCTACCTGTACTCTGGTGAAGTGACTTCCCTCTTCATGCTGGGTGTTTTGGACCTGGGATAATTCCTAGAACATATTTCAAAAATGCACACTAAATTGAATTATATAGTAACCATTAAACCTATAGATTGTATTTCTTAATTTTAGAATATATTGATGATAACCAACCAAACAGGGAAGTTAGAAAAACCACTGAGTTAGAGAAGGAGATAAGCAATACTGGTTAACATGTCCACACTAAAAAATTTTGTGTTGAGATGTGTTTGGAGATGGCTTTGTTTTGCAGCATTTCTTGTGAAATGCTAGAGAGGCTAAAGCCCTAGAGAGCTATGTACATCTATTAAGCCAAAGCCTTCATCATTTTTTGTGTAGCTCATGTGTTAAGATTTGAGGATAAGAATATTTTGAATGCCATCCTAGATAAGAGAAACACCAGTCTTACATACTAAATCCAAGTCAGTGATCTGAGAGAGGCTCTGAGTTAGTATCTGTAAGTCCTCTGAGTGGTATACAGAGTAGTTTCAAAAACAAGAAATGAGAAAATGCAGAAAAATTCCCGCTTCTTGAACGTTTTGTGCTCCACAGATGGTCCCCTGGCCAACATAATTTTCTCTCTTCTTGATGATATGGCTGGAAAACGTCTCAACCAAATTAAGCTAATGGAGGTCAGTGTGTGGTATGTGGCTTTAATTTGAAGAACAAGGAGATAGATGGAGGGAAGACAAGGTAATGATTTGTGACAGGGGCCCCCAAATTTGATTTCAACAATTCAATTACCCTTTTTAAAGTCCCCTGAAGTAATGCGCTGCAAAACCCTTCCTTCCCTACCCATGCAGATGGGACCAAAAAACTCCTCTTAATTACGGTCTATATTACTTCCTCTGGGACATGCTATGGGGATTGTAAGACAGAAACAAAATGAACCCAGTATTTTAAAATAGAGGTGATCAGGCGGCAAAAAGCTGTTCTTACACGGCTGGAAGTATAAGAGATGGCAGGTCACGTGCAGAAAGGCCTTCCTGTGACTTCCTGCTGGGAACACTGGACCAATATTGCTAATGTAGCTCTTGCCATTAGATTCTCCCCGATGGCTCAGTGGGTAAAATGTCCACTTGCAATGTAGGAGACACAGCAGACATGGGTTTGATCTCCGGGTCAGGAAGATCCCCTGGAGAAGGAAATGGCAACCCACTCCCGTATTCTTGCCTCAAAAATCCCATGGACAGAGGAGCCTGGCGGGTTATAGTCCATGGGGTCGCAAAGAGTTGGGTCCAACTGATCACTAATCACATGGACACAGAGTTCTGGCACTGCAAGAGACTTGAGGACATTTCCATCTGTGTCAGCCCGAACATGCAGGACAAGTTTAAACCTCAGCCACGGCTTCCTTATGGAGGATCAATGGAGACATACACTCTTCTCCAGGACACAAGCCCTACATTATGCTAAGTGAGATAAGTCAGACAGAGAAAGATAAATACTGTAGTATATCACTTACATGTGGAGTCTAAAAAATACAACAAACTGGTGGATATAGTGGAAAAGGATACCTAGGTACAAAGAACAAACTAGTGGTCACCAGTAGGGAGAGGGAAGCGGGGAAAGGCCACGACAGTGGTGGGAGATTAAGAGTTACAAATTATTTGGTATAAAATAAGCTGCAAGGATATATTTTTAACATGGGGAATATAGACAATATTTTATAATAATCATAAGTGGAGAATAATCTTTAAAATTTGTGAATCACTGTATTGTACACCTGTAACTTATGTAACATTCTAAAGTAACTATACTTCAATTAAAAATTTTTGTAATTAAAAATTCTTTTTCAATTTAAAATTGAAAAAAACCTAGAAAGAGGCTTGAATCCTGGTTCCATGACATTCTAACTCCCTAACCTTGGGCAGACTGGTTAACTTACTTAAACCTCAATTTTTCATGTACAAAAAATAGAGATAATAGTAAAATTTATTACATAACATCCTTAGAAGGATTAAGTGGGATAATTTATATAAAGCATTTGTAACCAAACTGCACTTGTAAAGGTTAATCTACTATGGATACCAAAAATTTTAAAAAAAATTTAAAAAGGCAAGCATAATGAGTTCATATATATATTTTTTTTTATTTTATTAAGTGTAAAAGCACTTCAAGGTCTGAGTTTTTAGTCACCATTTGGGCACTTCTTTTCAAAATTAACATATGTCATTGCTCACCTTAAAAAGGAGCAAGGGTCATATGCTTAACCTTGGCATTATGTGCCTTCACCCACAGAAGTAAAACCCACTTGTGAATCAATGATCTTTCGAAAGTGCCAAATGAGAAAAACACCACAAAGAAAACCAGAGTGGCCCATTAGAAAAATTTCCTTTCCATTAGAAAAGAGGAGTCCCTTTCCTTTTAATCTGTCTTCAGTATCTGAAACAGAATATCCACAGAGGGATTTCAGAATATTTTAGGGACATACAGCCTATGCAAAGGGCTGCAGCTACAATAACGTACAGAAGGACGGCAAAACCATCATGCTATCCTGCATATTCATGGAATTAATAAACGCGGCTGGGAGGATTTGAATGAGCAAAGACTAGCTACTAGTCTGTGACTGGCATAGAATATGGGCTCAATTATTGGAAACTATGATGATGGTGAAAACAACAGATAACTGTAAAGAGGAACCACATCGTAGGAAAGCACCAAAAAATTGGGGGACATACTGCATGTCAGAACATGGATATTCAAAAACTTGCTCCTCTTACTCCAAGTATTTCGATCAGGAGGTGATATTTACCTAACTATGCATCCCAAAGTCCCAGACTTGCAGTGTGAAATAGAGGTAATGCTCCAAAATATTTAAAAGCTTGATCACTTTTAGTGGTACCTCTAGGTTGAAAATGCAAAGGCATATATGCATTTGTTGACAGTGACATTGACTACTTCAACAAATTATCATTGAGCATCTACTCTTCAACATGTGCTAAGTCACCTAAAATGAGCAAGAATAGAAACAGCTTTCTAGCAATTTTCAGTCTAGCAAGGGATTCAGACACAGAAACTAACAATTCAGAAATCTAATAGGGTCTGGATTAAAGAATAAGTAAATATAGAACCATATACAGAAGCTGGACACAGAAGGCAAACAGTGGCCAGCCCTGGGGCTTAGACAGTGAGCTGAGAGGATCTTTATCACTTCAACTGTTGCCTACTTTGTCAAGTACAGACTGAAATACAGTGGACACTTTTTGGGGACAACTCTGAAAGAATAAAGAATTACATCCAAGGACAGGAAATTTTATTCTTTGAGTTAAAATAGAAAGCATTTTTTGAGGAGTAAACTAGGACTTTTTGATTAACAGGTATACAATACTATATATAGAATAAACAGCAAGGACTTACTGTATCTTGTATTCAATATCTTGTAACAACCTATAATGAAAAAGAATCTGGAAAAAGCAAAGTGATATCTGTATCACTTTGCTGTATACCTGAAATTAACACAACATGGTAAATCAACTACACTTCAATGATAAGTTTTAAAAAATCATGCTTCCAATGTATGAGAGGCTATATTTGGAGGATCTTTTTTTTTTTTAAAGAGCATTTGTATTTCAGGCAAATATGACCACCTGGTTATCAGAACATTGCACAAACAAAAGTATCACCTTATCTTTCTAAAAACCTAATAATATGTGTTAGAAAGTTTGCATGATATTTTATAGACAACTTTCATTTCTATGTACTGGGCAAATGAACCAAGTTATTTCTGAATAAAAGGATATATATCCTTTGCATAGATAAGCCTACCTATTGGATGCAATATCCCCCTTGATCAGAGTTCACTTTCTTTTCCAGATGAGAGAATAAGCCACACCTGCAATTTTCCTTTTATGCTCTTAGAACCTTCTGAGCTCAACTTTGTACGTTACATTGTCATTTTGGTGGTCTCTCGGGTAGGGAAATCAAACCTTATACATCTGTGCTGTTTGGATCCCCAAGGCAGGGTGCCACAGGCCTCGCGTCCTGCCTCCAGACCCACACATGCCAGGCCCACGGACGGGCCCACACTTTGGTGGGCAGTCTTGCCCGCGGAATCGGTGAGCTGATGATGAATGGCTGTGAAGGCTTTGTGATTGCTCAGGCTCCTTTGTGGGACCGGACAATGCAGGAGGACACAAGTCTGGCTCAGGAGGGCAACGGATAAAACTGCTGGGCAGGATGGCGGGCTCCTGCCGACACGACCACTTGTTGACATTGAAAGGATTTCACAACAAGTGAGCAGAAACAGAAACGATTCTGTTCGGCAGGGCTATTAGTTGCAACGTGTGGCACCGAGCGGTCACTCCCGATGTGTTTCCTCCCTAATGAGCTCTGAATGCCCATTAAACTGGGCTGCTATAGGCCCAGAGCCACCCGGACAATGGCATGCATGAATGCCTTCCCCATTCGCTATTGGCTGGCCCAAGGAAGAAACGACTGGTATCACTCAGATTTAAGCAGAGTTGACAGTACAGTTAAATGATCATTAATTAGAGGTTGTGGGCAGATAAAGACTCAGAGCCATTTCTAATGACAAGATAGGTTAGCGTGACTCACTTGGAAGCATAACCCTGTCTGGCCCTGCCCTATTTCTTGGGCCATGTGGAGGGTGTCCGTGGGATTTTAGACAGGGCGATATATGTCTATACAAAAACATGTTGCAAAGGACAAACATAAAGCTTCATAAGACATAGGAAGTTTTAAAATGATGACTAATACTGCACAGAGTGGTGAGGACCGAACTCGGTTGTACACGTGGAAAGAACCTCACCGGGGATGTGGGGGTGGGTGGGAAGTGCAAAAGGCTTTGCGTTAGAAAACCAGGTTTGAACCCTGGCTTTTCAACGTATGTGTTGAGTGATCTCAAGCAGCTCTTAAAACTCAGAAATCTCCATTTCTCTATCTATAAAATGGGGATAGCCATTGACCAAGAGAAAGAAGTGAAGTGTTCAGGGCCTCTTGATGCTTAGACTTACAAGTGGCCCATCATTACTTCCTCTGCCTTGTATTGGCCAGTGTAAGCCTCAACGCCAGCCCAGATTCAAGAGGTGTGAGAAGAGGGATGGACTAGATTCCACTTCTTGGTGTTAGTGTCTCAGTGCAAAGAAGTATGGATAGGGAAATAATTATGACCATTTTTGCTAAACTACCAAACTGTCCATTATAATCCCAAACTGAGCTCATTAATTTCCAAATAAAACTTTTCTCACCTCCACTTTCCCCAATTTAGTTAAAGCCATCAAGGTTTACTCGAAATCCTTCAGGTCACTCTGGGACATGCCAGGCTAACATTTAGTGAGTGATTGTTATTTCGTCTACTTTCTCAATAAATCTTTCTTCAATGCTCACATCATCTCCATCCCAATAGACCCATTTTGGTCTGGACTATTCTGATAACCCAACTAATCTCTCTGTCTCCGGTGTTTCCTTTTGTATTAGTTTTCTATTGACATGTAATAAATAACCAACATTTTGGAATTCTAAAATAATACTATTATTATCTCAGTTTTTGGAGGTCAGACGTCCAGGTACAGGATGGCTGGATTATCGATTTGCAAGGCTGAAGTCAAGATGTTGACTGGATCCCATTCCTTTCTGGGGCTTAGAGTTCTTTACCAAGATCATGGGACTGTTGGCAGAATTCAATATCTTGCAGTTGTACCACTGAGGTCTCTGCTTCTTATTGGTCATCAGCTGGGGGGCACTCTTGGTGCCAGACTCACCTACTGTTCCTGTCACAAAGCCCCCTTCAGAAACATAAGAATTGCTTTCTTTTAGGTCGGTAGCAGCATATCTCACTGATTTTCATCCTTCCTCTGGCCCAGTATGCTAAGATAGACTCTTATATACTATACAACTTGATCATAGGAGTGACTCACCATCATAACCAAAGGAGTGGCTAACCCATAATATCCACAGGTTCCTCCCACACCCAAGAGCAGATTATTATACAACACATGAAAATGAGGGAATGGGAAACTTAGGGTCCATTAGATACTGTCTAGTACATCTTTCTCCAACCCATCTTCCAAAAACAGCTATTTCTTAAGAATACAAATTGGATTTCTTGCCTTTTAATCTTTTCATAGATTCCTATTGCCTATAAGATAAACACCTTCTGGACAGACTGAACCTTATCCTTAAAAATCTTTCTCACATAAGCCACAACACAGGGAAAAAGCTTTCAGATTGAGGTATATCATATCAATTCAGAGAGGTGGCTAGGCTGGCAGACAAGTGGCAGATATATAAATGATTTGGGCCCAAAATACACTGTTCAATTTGGAGGCTTTAGTTAATCATGGGCTCTAAGATACTGAAAAACCATCAGAAAGAAGATATTTTAAGACAAATAGATTTTTATTCCCTTTAAGATTCTGGAGAATAAAAGAAGCACATTACATAAAAACATAAGTTTGTGTTTATTAAAAATAAATAAATAATGATTGCAATACTTTCTAAAATGATTGGAGATATATTCAACATAATTAAAGTTTGTTGACAATACTCAGTCCCACTTAATCAACAGCTCACATTTATTTTGTAACCACTCTATACCAGGCACTGTGTCTAACTTACATGCATCATTTCATTTAATCTTTTTGATGGTCAAATGCAGTAGGTATGATTAATCCCATGTTTTGGATGATGAAACTGAGGTAGAAGGAAGTTAGGTAGATCATAGCTAAAATGTGGCAAAAGACTATACACAAATATGTTTGTATGAACGAGAACTTTCAGTTCTGGAACATGGTAGACAGATCCAGTACAAAGCCCTTTCCTGGACTAAACACACACTTATTAGATAAAATATAACATCATTTAGTTAAACATACATGAGTTCAAAATAAAGAGAAACTTCTAGAGACCAGAATGAACAGTCAGAATGAAGACTGAACTGATGAATAAGATAGCAGTTCAGATGCATATCCCAATAGCTAGGAATTAGGGTTTCATGTTCCTGTAGGGAAAGAACACAGAGAGGATGTGGCCTTGGGCCTGCCTTAATGTGCCGCTGGAGCTGAAGCACAGGCGTAAGATTCTTACCCTGGTGGGGCTGCCTCACCATGCAAGAATCCCACCCACAAAGTCAAGAGAGCAGCAAGAATGTTGGTCTTGCCTTGGGGCTCTAGGCAGGACAAAAAGTCACCACTTTCCCCAGAAATATCAGATATTGCAGAAGCTTGAAACAGCTGCAGGTATGGTCTTAGAATGTACATAGCACTGGTAATATAAGCAAAGAAATGCATGCAAGAATTTGTCTTAGATAGAAACCAGAAACACATGAACCTATTGCATGGAATGTGGAATCCTTCTACCTTGGCATGTGAGGTATTTCTTTGTTTATCTGTATAAGAAAGAAAATATAGATAAAGATGAACTCACAGTCAAAAATTACAAATTACATAAGGGAATGATCCCCTATAAAGGGAGAATCAAGAAAGGATTAGCACCTCCATAATTTCAGATATTATTATGTCTGAAGGAGATTATAAAATAGGAAACAAAAATCTTTATTTTCAGCATAGACTGAAAATTAAAAGACAACTAGCTCAGAAAGAATACTAAATGGAACTGCCTAATGTAACCTTAGTTAAATTAAAAATCTGATACACGAATTAACAACAGATTATACACAAGAAACAAAAAATACTGGTCTGGAACTGAATATGAGGAAATCACACAGAATGATGCATAAAAGGATGGAAAGTTGGAACATATGACATTTTAAAGGCATGTTAGTGATAGGAAGTATAGAATATAGTGATATATTACCATTTCAATAGGTATTTAGGAAGAAGAGAATTAAGAAGGGAATGAGAAAATATTAGAAGATATTTTTGAAAATTTATTAGAAACATGAATCCATAGATTAAGGAAGCACATTAGTACTAAGTAGGGTAAAATCCACATCTGATAAATCATAATGGAACTGCAGAGAAAACTTATTTTAATGTAGTAAAGGGCCAAAATATATTCCCCCCTGAGGAATGATAATTAGATTGACAAAAGACTTCCCAGCAACAAAAATCGAAGTCAGTAAAGGGTGTGGAACAATGTCCAGTTTAACTAAAATTCAAGAGAGAAAGTGAAATAAAGATATTGCAGACATTTAATCACTGAGGCAGTCTGTCATCAGAGATACTTAGTGAAAGAAGGTTACTAAAGGATGGCCTTGAATAAGAAGGAAGTTGAAACTGAAGGAAGTAGGATGCAAGAAACAATGCTGGAAAAATAAAATATCAAACACATGGGAAAATATAAACAAACATGAACTGTTTTTCAAAAGAAGAGCAATTGGGAAGGTTTTAAAAAAACATATTGGAGTTACAATTTAGACAAAAATAACATAAACTAAGGAGTGGGTGATCTAAGCATTTCATTTTGTTCAGGAGGAATGTAGAAATATTGTTATACTTTATACTTTGGGAATACAGAGTTAAAAATTATGAGTATCCACTAAAAGTATGCAAATAAAATACAATTTACCCTTGACAACATGGGTTTGAACTGTGTTGGTCCACTTATATGTGGATTTTTTCTAATAAATACATTGGAAAATTTTTTGGAGATTCACAACTTGAGAAACCCACAGATAAACCAGATAGCCAGGAACTATTGAAAAAATTAAGAAAAAGGTATATCATGACTGCATAAAATGTATGTAGATATTAGTCTATCCTTATATAGACATAAGGTGAGCAATATTTAATATATAATTAGCAATGTGCTAATTTTCTTATCATTTTATAACTTTGCTTTCAAAGAATTACATTACTATACCATATGTCTCCTCTCTCTCTCTCACAACTGGAGAAATTTTGTATCAGCCTATTGTCACAATTAAGAGCTTTTTTAAAATCAGGAGCAATGTCTTCAAAACTGTATTTTGACTGTAATACTGTATCCAGTAATTTTTTTTATAACCATTCATTACTGTATAGGCTAGGCTACCATGAAGCAAGCACATGGATTACTCTAGGCTACTATTAGGGAAGGAAATGATAACATACTCCAGTGTTCTTGCCTGGGAAATCCAATGGACAGAAGAGGCTGGTGGGCTATACAGTCCAAAGGGTCACGAAGAATTGGGTACGACTGAGCAGGAGCACACACAGAGCCGACTGTAAGGCAATCATATTGCTGCTTCTTCATTGTTAATGTAGGAATCTTTACTCCTGTACGTAAGTATGGATTTCTGTTTCATGTTGTCTTTTCATTTCTGATGTCTAGTATTAGTAATAAGTATGATATCTACAGCATTTCACATCATATAAGACAATATTGATGCAGGCACTGACAGATGATTCATCTTGAAATAGATGATATAAACTTACAGTATTAATAAATATAGAATAGTATTACACATATATTTTCTTTTATGATTTTCTTAATATTTTCTTTTCTCTAGCTTACTTTTTTTAACTTATTTTTATAACACAGTATATAATACATAGACATACAAAATATGTGTTAATAAACTGTTTCTTTCATCAGTGAGGCTTCTGGTCAACAGTAGGCTATTTATAGTTAAGTTTGGAGGGAGTCAAAAATTATGTGAAGATTTCTGATCACACAGGGAACTGGTGCTCCTATCCCCTGCATTGTTTAAGGGCTAATACATATGGATCACTATACTGTTCAATACATACACAATACAAATAATATGCATATTGTTTCTAAAGTTTAATGGTAGGGAAAGAGAGAATAAAGAAAACTCAATTTCAAGAAGGCAGGGAGGAAGAAAGCACCAAAAAAAAAGAAAAAGAAGGCATGGAAAAAATAAAACTAAAAACTAAGCAACTAAAAGAAATCATATATCAGTAATCACAATAAATAGGACTTGGTTAAACTTCAGAGTCAAAAGACAAATATCCTCAGGTTGAATAAAATTATATAGTCCAGCTAAGGATTATTCCAAGAGACATTACTGATAACAGAAGATTGAAAGTAATCGGAAGGAAAAGTATATACTAGGAACATATTTACCAAAATAAAGTAGGTGAAGCATGAGTGAAGGGAAAAGGCATTATTAGGAATAATGCTAAAATGAATCATTTATCATAAAACTATAGCAATTCTGAACAGTAAGAACCACACCATCTAGATTCACACTGTATAAAGCAGCAACTAGATGATGACAAATTCACAAGCACATTAGCAGTGGAGAAACTGATAGGTCAGTTAAACATACAAAATAATTAGTAAAGCCACAAAACATTTTGAAAAACAATTAAAAATGCAAATACATATCTTACATATTGGAAACTTGCACTCCAAAATTAGGGAGTGGTACACTTTTCAAGCACCCAGTGAACACTTACAAAGTTAACCACATACAATATCACAAAGCAAATGCTGAAAAGTACCAAAGAATCAAAGTACAGATCTGATTTTTCTTCATGACATAGGGATGTTTCAAAAGAACAGCATGTATACTATCTATGGTGAAACAGATCACCAGCCCAGGTGGGATGCATGAGACAAGTGCTCCGGCCTGGTGCACTGGGAAGACCCAGAGGAATCGGGTGGAGAGGGAGGTGGGAGGGGGGATCGGGATGGGGAATAAGTGTAAATCTATGGCTGATTCATATCAATGTATGACAAAACCCACTGAAATGTTGTGAAGTAATTAGCCTCCAACTAATAAAAAAAAAAAAAAAAAAAAAAAAGAACAAAATTGTAGCTAGAAACCTCTTGTATGTTTTGGAAATTAAGATGTATTTTAAAATAATTTGCTGGTTTAAATGCTATTGAATTACAAAATATCTTAAATTAAATGAGAATGAAACCACTACATTTAAAAAATTATGGCATATAACTAGTATGTAGAGAAAATTTATATTTAACACATAAGTTAGACAGGAAGAAAGATTAAAAATTGATGAGCTAAATATTTAAATTAAAAAGTTAGGAAAGAACACTGTAAACCTAAAGTAAGTAGAAGGGAGGAAATAATAAAGAAAATATATTAGTGGAAAGAAAAAGAGCAACTAAACTAAAGCTGTCTTATTGAAAAGACTAGTAAAATAATTCTCTAGCATAACTAATTTAAAAAAGAGAGAAAAAATAAACAAAATCAGGAAGTTTAAAGGAACAAATACGTACAGGCATAGAACATAGTTAAAAATATAAAGTGATCAACTGCTTAGTGCAAAATAAAAATTTTAATTATTTAAATGAACAGTAGTCTAGTCAAATACAAATTACTATAATTAACTAAAGAAAAACTAGAAGGCCTGAGCAGATTTATTTGTAGTCAGTATATAATTTGACCTACATTCAAATTTTCTTATTATAAAAAAGAACTGGCTATCATCATTTTACTGGGGAGACCTATCAAATCTTCCACAAATAGACAATTTTTATGCTGTATGACATTTTGGAAAACATCAAAGGAAGGAAAGCTTCTAAATCACCTCATGAGGCCAAGAACATCTTAACAGCAAAAGCAGACAAATCAGTATTAGAAAGAAAACTTAAAAGGCACATCTCCTTCATGAGTATATATACAAAAAAATCATAAATAAAATACAAGTAAATAGAACCCAACTCTGTGTGTGTGTTTAAATGTAGGATTTATCATAGGAGGGTAAAGATAATTTCATGTTAGAAATACTGTTAATGTAGTTTATCACATGAGCAGAATAAAAGAGAAAAAATACTACATGGTCATTTGAAAAAAAAATATACAAAATACAATGCAATCATTATTTTAAATTCCAAATAGGAATTGAAAGAACCTTTCTTAATCTGATAAAGAGAATCTGCCTCAAACTGAAAGCAAACATTACAATGATAGGAACATTCCCTTCAAAATTAGAGATAAATTAAGGATACCAATTATTAATTTCTACTTAGAATTGTATAGATCGTTTAGCAGTTCCAATCCAAAAAAATATAGGTTAGCTATAGACTTAGGTAAAATATTCACAAAGCATATATTTGATAAAGTACTTATATCCAGAATATAAAAGGAAATTTCTCCAAAATACAATAGTTACTATAAATTATCCGAGAATCTAAATAACTATTTAAGCAGCTATAAGTTATCCAATTTGTGAAAGACCCTATGGAGAAAATAATAAAAATTTGTTGAAATACATAAGGGAAGATAATCTTTGGACAGATACATGTCATTAGGGGAAGACTTAATATCAGAGAAATGTCAACTTTCATCTAATAAATCTCTAAATTCAATGTAACTAGTCACAACGCTGACAGTTTTCATGGGCTTGACAGAAAGTTAATCTTAAAATTTATGTAGATGAATAAAGGGTCAAGAATTATCAAGACAATTTTGAAGAAGAATTAGAAGGAGATATTTGCTGGCCAGATATTAAGAGTTATTATAGAGTCAGATTAGCATTAATAAAAGCAGGGTGATATTGTTGCAGGTATAGAGAAACAGACTAATAAAACAGAATGGACAACTCAGAAACACGCCCGTGTGTGTGTCTGCGTGTGCGTGCGTGTGTGTGCGTTATAAATCTAGTGTATGAGAGAGGTGCCATTACACACCAGTGCGGTGGGTGGGGGAAGAACCATTTACTATTTGGTTCCAGGACACTTGGCTTGTATAATAGGAAAACGGCCAAACTAAATGTCCACCTTTCACAAGAAAGCAATTCTCGATAGGTCAAAGTTCTTGATGTGAGATGCAGAACTTTAATATTTAGAAGAAAAAATCTTTTAAATATTTGGATAAAAAATGATATCAGAAATAAGATTTAAAAGCATAAACCATAAATGAAAACTGATTTTAAATGACACTACATTAAAATTTAAACATCTCTGTAAAAATAAGTGCAATGAACAAATTGATAAGCCACAGATTTTTTAAAATGCAAATTAAAGGGCTAAAGGCAATTTTAAAATATATAAACAATTTCATTAATTATTAGGTAACTGGTTAAACAATCTCTTCCACACCTCCAGATCCCTGCAATGAGAAGGGGTTATCACTGAAATGTTGTGAAGTAATTAGCCTCCAACTAATAAAAAAATAAAAAATAAAAAAAGAAGAGAAGGGGTTATGAATGAGTAATTCACAGAGAGGAAGTAAAACCCCAGTAATACCACCAATAGTAATCAGAAAAATTCAATAAAGCAACAGTAAGAGAATATAAACACTTCCAGTTTATAAAATTAAAAAGCCCAATGATGTCAGATACTTGATAATGTCCAGGACAGGGTTTTGATGCTAGAATCAGTATCTCACGTAGCCCTCTACCACCTCTTTGGAGAGTAATCATACACATGTCCATGAGCAGAGGATACGTGAATATACTACACCATGAAATACTATAGAGCAGAGAAACCAGTGAAAAATCAGATTTATAAGTATCAACATGGTCAAAGCTAAAAAAACAATTTGGACTCTCTTGTCATAGCCTCTCTGTGGTTATCCAGCGTCCCTAAACTGAAGTCATCTTGAAGTATGAGAGATACTATGATATAACTTCTGGTGTTCCTGCAACTTTGAAGAATTTCATTGAAACAGACAAGCAGTGTTTAGAAGCTCCCCACAAAAAACACATTTAGTGGGACTTCAGGAACAGCACTCAAGAAAAGATGTTTTAGGGCTGATATCACTCCCAGCATCTTTCAAATCACATTAAATGAGACAACTCAATTATCTTACATGGAAATAGTTTGCCCAGCCTAAAGCATGGAACAGGAACTCAATTTGTGTTCCCTTCTCTTAAAGTCTTGGTTCAGAATATTTGGTCATGTCTGGAGCCATTTTTGGTTGTCACAACATAAGGAGGTGCTCCTGGAATCCAGTGGGTAGAGGTCCGTGATGTTGCTAAACATCCCACAATGCACAGACCCAGCCTCCCTCCCTCCTCCACCCCAACAAAGTAACATCTGGCCCAAATGTCAATAATGTTTAGCTTGAAAGACCTTGGTTTAAAGTTGAGTTGAAGTTTCATATTGAAAATTTGGAAATAGGCTATTGCTTTTCAAATGAAATGAATAGGTTTTTCCCAGGTGCTAAAGAATCTTTCAAATATGTCTCATTTTGTGAACATATACACACAGTTTGGGGCCAGAAAATACCAATTCCAACCAAACTATGCCTTTGCTTTATCTATTAAATGTCTCATTTCAGTAAATAGGGCCATTTATATGAATGCTACAATATGTTCAACAGTTCACATTTTCTTGTCAAATCATAGTTTTTCTTTAGTCTTTAAAACCATGATTAGTGATTGTTCTACCTGTAGAATAAAAATGTTTTCTGTTTTTGTTAAAACATTCAAATAAGGTGGAAGGTATTCAGTTGTAAAGGTTTGAATTGTTCAAATAAAATTTTGCATTTTGTACTTTAGAGAAAGATGAATTTTAAACGGCTGGACCCATTTATAGGGAAGTGTGTAGAGAGAAGAGACCAGGCTTAGCAATCAGAAGAGCTGGCTTTTAATCTGGTCGTTCTCAAAGTGGGGGTCTTTGGAGCAGTAGTGGCATCAGCAACACCTGGGAATTCATGAGAACTGCCAGTCCTCAGGCCCCACTCAGACCTGCAGAGTCGCACATTCTGGAGTTGGGGCCCAGTGATCAAATTCTCCATGTAACTCTCAAGTATATTCAGGTGTGAGAAACATGGATCTGAACTCTCACTTTCTACTATATCCCTTGGGCAAGTCAGCTACCTTCTTTGACCCCCAGTTTCTTTGTGTATTTGCCTCCCTGAATGAAAAAAGAAAAGAGACTTGGATATAAAGACACGTTATCAACTACAAAGCATGACATTGATATTACGCATCCAGGACAATTCAGAATCAATGCTGTTGAGGACAGAGGGCTTGGACTTCACTTAACAAAGTATCCTGGACTGTCCTATGAATCCCAAAGAAGAGACGTCCACCCCTGTGACAAGTTGCTCAGGCCATTTATCAATCAGATACACGGTTTGCAGAAATCACTCTGTGTTTACCAGGGTAAGCAAGAAAACTTGCAAACCGTGCAAAAACAGAACCCCAGAACATTTAATGAGTGCATCCTGGCATAATCGTAACCAATGGACCTGGTCCTTGATAACAAATTGTACCCTGAACTTCAGTCTCACCGATAAATTCTAAGAACTAAAAACACGCTGTGGAAATGGCATTTGGTTCTGATCGGTCACATATCACCTCACAAATAAGAATGAGATCTTTATATTAATATCTAAATTAACACTTTCTAAACTAATCTCTCACATTCTTATTTTCTTCTTCATTATGAAGATGTCCTACTGCCAAATGCTCTCGGAATAACACAAGTTGTAGAATCTCTGCTAGATTTCTCAATAGTCATTAGATCATTTTTTGACTATCACTATAAAATAATCTGGAGATCTTTCAGTATCCTAATCAAGGATCCAATGTGATATTATGAGTATCTGGCCCTCCTCCACCCAAAGATGGTATTGTTCAGCCACTCAGTTGTGTCCGACTCTGCTACCCCATGGACTGCAGCACGCCAGGCTTCCCTGTCCTTCACCATCTTGCAGAGCTTCCTCAAACTTACGTCCATTGAATCAGTGATGCCATCCAACCATTTCATCCTCTGTCATCCCCTTCTTCCCCTGCCTTCAATCTTTCCCAGCATTGGGGTCTCTTCTAATGAGTCAGCTCTTTGTATCAGGTGGCCAAAGTACTGGAGTTTCAGCTTCAACATCAGTCCTTCTAACAAATATTCAGGATTGATTTTCTTTAGGATTGACTGGTTTGATCTCCTTATAGTCCAAAGGACTCTCAAGAGTCTTCTCCAACACCACAGTTCAAAAGCATCAATTCTTCAGCCCAAAGTACAGCTTAGCAAAGCCTCTGTTTACTGGAAGTTTATTACCTTTATCTCATAAAGTCAAAAGAGCATCTTAGACAGTTGTACAGGTGCCAAAGTAAAATCAATGTAGATGTTATTTTTATTTAGAGCATATGAGGAAGTTTGTAATTTATTCACAGCTGAATCTGGTCTTGGGTACCCATCTGTAAAGGTAAAATCATATTACTCACCTCCCAGAATTATATGGATAGTTTAATGAGATAATAAGATATTTAGATAACATAAAAAATTTAATGTAGTGGTGGGCACACGGTTTAGTGCTCACTGAAAACATACATTTATCTCCAAAATTAGTTCAGAGACCCATACTTGCTTTTGGGAACAAATAAGGGCCTTCTCCCCAGTTCTACCCACAGCATTCGAGTCTTCTTGGTAAATATGACTGAACTCACTTGTGGAAATTGTGAAAATCAGGACAGGTTTTATAGAAACAATTGCTTTTTTGTCTAGCTGTCCATGTAGGTAGCAACACGAACAGGACTTCAGTCATGGGATGCTCTGGACTTGGAATTTGGGTTATAAAAGAACATTTGTGAAACAATGGATCAATATGTGAACATATCACTGCCCCTGCTGATAAGGAGAGTCAAACAGAGCAGATTTTTGCTGCCAAAATAGGGTGTTGATAAAGCTGTCCTTCACCTCCTGAGGACATTTAAATTTGGGGTGATAAGGTGCCTGCTATAGTCCATATGTCATACTGACTCTCCAGAAAGCCCAGCTGTGCTGTCAGACTGCCTGCCCCAGCCTCGGCCCTGACCCCTAATATCAGCAAGCATTATTAATAAAAATAGCCATGAGACATTGAGCATTCATCCTTTCCCAGTAATGTTCTCCCATTAACTCGCAAGATTTCGCTGTGTGGAGCTGCTGGCTAACATGCTGGGAATTCAATAGTATACATGACGAAACCTGTCCCCTCCCTCACCGAGTTCCCCATTAGGTTCTTTACATTCCTATTATAGTCTTATCCTCATTTCACACATTAGAATAGTGAGGTTCAGAGAGCTTAAGTAACTCAGAGACTGGATTCAATTCCAGATTTGCCTAACTCTGAGCTCCATCTTGTTTTTAAAATGCCATTCAATCTCCAACTATTTTAGTGTTTACACTAAAATATTGTCATGAGAATTACAAACCCTAAATACTCTTTCAATTGAGTGGTTACTGACCCAGAATAACTCTGCACTTAATTTTGCTTAATATATAATTCAGGATTTAAATGATGACTGCCATCCATGTACAGGTTACTTATTTCTTATTATATTGACCATTTGCTTATATTTTCTTTTTTTTACCCCAATGTCTGTATATTTATTTACACATTGTTACAAAACTTTGGTGTTCTAAACTGTTGAATTTGGGGCATAAATTTATGATGGTAAATAGCTAGTGTTTTCAGAACTCCAGAGTCTTAGAGGGAGTTCTTGCCTGGGGACATCATGCCAGTGCAGTTACCATGTACATAGTACAAATCTGTCTCCCTCACTTAACTATGAATACCGGGAGGACAGGTACCATGACTTATTCAACTTGTTTATCTCCAGCAGCTGCACACACATAAAGGGCATTTATGATTAATAAATATTGTGAAGAATGAATGAATGAATGAATGAAACTGTCTATTGAGAGGTGTAACTAAAAAGAGAACATAATGCCCTTTAGCTTGTTATAAGGTTCTATCATTAACTCAATGACATGAGTGCCAATAGCAATTAGAGTTGGTCCTAGATAATATGTGGACCTTTTGTTTACTTTGTAATTTACTTGTCTCCCTAGGCATTAGATCCCTTTAAGTACCTAGAACTATAAGAACACCAGATTTCATAAGCTATGCCTTATAAAGGCAAAACACTAGATTTCATAAGTTATGAATTTCAGTAAACCAATGTATCTAATATTTTACATTTCTGTGATTTGTACACATTCCTGAAGACACAGCCCTGAAATTGTTTATAAAAGTCTCAGCTTACATCTGCTATCCTGGGGATAATTATTAATAGTTCCCTCTTTCATTTTCAAAAGTGTACTATTTTGATAATTAAGATACACTGACATGAGAAAGACAAATACCATATGATAGCACTTATAATTGAAATCTAAAATATGACACAAATGAACTGATCTATGAAACAGAAACAGACTCACAGATACAGAAAACAGATTAGTGGTTGCCAAGGAGAGGGTAAGGAGGAATGGATTGGGAATTTGGGATTAGTAGACACAAACTACTACATGTAGAATGGATAAACAACAAAGGTCTCACTGTATAGCACAGGGAACTATATTCAATATGCTGTGATAAACTATACTGGAAAAGAATACGGAAAATAATGCATGTGTGTGTATAAATATATATATAAATAACTGAATTACTTTGTTATACAACAGAAATTAACACAACGTTGTAAATTAACTATATTCCAATAAAACAAATTTTTACAGAAGATGAGCTGCCATGGATACAACTTGCTGGACTCCTTTGTTGCCACTGGAACTGAGTGCAGCAGAGAAGTCATGGCTGAGCACATAAGGGCATTGGGTTCTGACGGTCCGGATCTTAATTCCACCCCCTTAATTTACTAGCTGTTCAATATTGGGAAGGTTCCTTAGGCTATTTAAATGTTATTAGCAATTTCTGGTATCAAAGCAGGCTTAATGAGGGCATCTACCTCAGTGCTCATTATGATAATTAGATGATACAGTCCATGAGGAGGTGCATATAGCCTGGTGTGTGATCACCACTCAGTAAATATTGGTCATCAGCTATGAACATGGTTTCCTTTACCATTTTTTGAGCCACTGAGGTGCAGCCCAGCCACTACATGTGGTTTTTATGTCTGGCCTCGGGCCTGAAGGAAGAGCCTAGAACAGAGACTGTGGCAGCAGAGAAGTGTGGAGGTTACTGGCTGATAAGTAATAAGGAATCATGATCTGACAGATCTGGATAACTCGTGAGAAAATAAAATCAATGGTCATATCCCTCCCTACCCCTAGTCAGCTGTATGCTCCGTGAGGGCAGGGACCACTATCTGACCTTTCCGTTATTTGTATAAACTGTATTCCCAGCACCTAGCCCAATGCATGCAATACAGAAGACAATGAACAAACATTAGTTGAAAGATAAATAAATTGAGCTGAAGGGAATGACCCCCATACAAGAGTGTGTATATGCACATACATGGAGTCACCATTTCTGACCTTTTACCCACAAGCCAAGCACTACCCTTCATGATAGGGAGAGGGGGGCAATAGATTTTGCCAGCTCAATCCCAACTTGCCCTTTGGCCTTGCTTTCAGCTAAGCATCTTTGGTGGTACAATCTGGGTTATTTCTGCTTCTGGGGAAATCAGCCATTGGACATCTCACTCAATTATCAACTAGGGAGACCTCACAGCACTAGGGACCTGGGAAGAAGGAGTGGCAGGCAAGGATGAAACACACAGAAGAGCCATTTCTTGTTTTGGGGAAACACATTACATTTATAAAACTATCCTTCATATAGCACCTATTCTGAACTGCACCATGAACTGTAGGTATTCCACTGTACCATGCACTAGAGATAGAGATGTGAGTAAGAAAAGCTAAAAAGCTGAGTTCAAGGGACAGACAGGGAGCATATTTCTGGGACAGAGTGAAAAGTGCAATAGAAGAAGTCCATATAAAACATAATAGGAACACTGAAGAGAGGGTGACTAACCCTGCTTGTGAGTACTGTGTAGGCCCTCACGGAGGAGGGGGCACTGGAGTTGGGGCTTGGGGAGTGAATTTGGGGGATGAATCAGGAGAAAGAACATATGCATAAGTTCATCATTTCCAGAAGGATATGATGAACAATCAGTGTGGGAAACTATCAAGCACATTCTAGAGGTGAGAATATTTGAATCATCAGAGCAAGAGTGAGAGAGAGAAGGGGTCCTAGCAGCTTAAAATATCAGTTGTTTGACTTAAGGCACATAATTTCATTTCTCCAAGCTTCAGTTTTCTCATCAGTAAAATGGGGATAATAAAAATATCAACATCATGGGTCCTTTGAGAAAATTAAAAAGAAATAACAGCTATTCGTATATGCTATCATTACTATAATATTTATATGATTAATATAAATATCTTAATATTCATTATAGTATTATAATTATTGTATTTTTTATATTTGTATAATAATTATTATATCATTGTTAAATTACTTCTTAGAAGAAACCTAGATAAGAAAGCTAGAAGTTAACAGTAGAATTTTCATGGATTGACAGAGGGAATGAATAAAGGTTTCTCAGTATAGTATTGTATATCAAAACCTTTAGCTAATATAAATGCTCCAGAAGTCTGTTGTTATTGTTCAGTCCCTAAGTCGTGCCCAACTCTTTTTGACCTCAGGGACTGCAGCATGCCAGGCTTCCCTGTCCTTCACTATTTTCAGGAGCTTGCTCAAACTCATGTCCATTGATTCAACGATGCCATCCAACCATCTTGCCCTCTGTCATACCCTTCTCCTCCTGCCTTCAATCTTTCCCAACATCAGGGTCTTTTCCAACGAGTCAGTTATTCACATCAGGCAGCCAAAGTATTGGAGCTTCAGCTTCAGTATCAGTCCTTGCAATGGATATTCAGAATTGATTTCCTTTAGGATTGAATGGTTTGATCTCCTTGCAATCCAAGGGACTCTTCAAGAGTCTTCTCCAGCACTCCAGTTGTAATGCATCAATTCTTTAGCAATCAGCCTTTTTTATGGTTCGGCTCTCACATCCATATCTGACTACTAGAAAAACCATAGCTTTGACTATAAGGATCTTTGTCAGCAAAGTGATGTCTCTGCTTTTTCATACGCTGTCTGGGTTTGTCATGGTTTTTCTTCCAAGGAGCAACCTTGTTTAATCTCCTGGCTGCAATCACCACCAGCAGTGATTTTGGAGCCCAAGAAAATAAAGTCTGTCACTATTTCCATTGTTTCTCCAACTATTTGCCATGAAGTGATGGGACCCGATGCCATGATCTTAGTTTTTTGAATGTTGAGTTTTAAGCCAGCTTTTTCATTCTCTACTTTCACCTTCATCAACAGGTTCTTTAGTTACTCTGTACTTCCTATCCTTAGGGTGGTATTATCTGCATATCTGAGGTTATTGTTATTTGTCCTGGCAATCTTGATTCCAGCTTGTGCTTCATCCAGCCCAGCATTTTGCATGATGTACTCTGCATATAAGTTAAATAATCAGGGTGACAATATACAGCCTTGACATACTTCTTTCCCAATTTGGAACCAGTCCATTGTTCCATGTTTATTTCTAATTGTTGCTTCCTGACCTGCATACAGGTTTCACAGAAGGCAGGTCAGGTGGTCTGGTATTCCCATCTCTTGAGGAATTTTCCACAGTTTGTTGTGATCCACAGTCAAAGGCTTTGGCATAGACAATAAAGCAGAAGCAGATGTTTTTCTGGAACTGTCTTGCTTTTTTGATGACCCAACGGATGTTGGCAATTTGATCTCTGATTCCTCTGCCTTTTCAACATCCAGCTTGAACATCTGGAAGTTCACAGTTCGCATACTGTTGAAGCCTAGCTTGAAAGCTTTTGTGCAGTACCTTGCAAGTGTGTGAAATGAATGCAATTGTGCGGTAGTTTGAACATTCTTTGGCATTGCTCTTCCTTGGGATTGGAATGAAAGTTGACCTTTTCCAGTCCTGTGGCCACTGCTGAGTTGTCCAAATTTGCTGGCATATAGAGTCAATACTGAAAACACTTAAACAGCATCACTTGTTAGGATTTGAAATAGCTCAGCTGGAATTCCATCACCTCCATTAACTTTGTTCATAATGATGCTTCCTAAGGCCCACTTGACTTCATACTCTAGGATGTCTGGTTCTAGGTGATTGATCACACCATTGTGGTTATCTGGGTCATGAAGATCTTTTTTGTATAGTTCTTTTATGCATTCTTACCACATCCTCTTCTGCTTCTGTTAGGTCCATACCATTTCTGTCCTTTATTGTGCTCATCTTTGCATGAAATGCTTCCTTGGTATCTCTAATTTTCTTGAAGAGATCTCTAGTCTTTCCCATTCTGTTGTTTTCCTCTATTTCTTTGCATTGATTGCTGAGGAAGGCTTTCTTATCTCTCCTTGCTATTTTTTGGAACTCTGTATTCAGATGGGTACATCTTTTTTTCTCCTTTGCCTTTTGCTTCTCTTCTTTTTGCAGCTTTTTGTGAAGCCTCCTCAGACAACCATTTTGCCTTTTTGCATTTCTTTTTCTTGGGGATGGTTTTGATCACCGCCTACTGTACAATGCCACGAACCTCCATCCATAGTTCTTCAGGCACTCTATCTATCAGATCTAATCTGTTGAATCTATATTTCACTTCCACTGTATAATCATAAGGGATTTGATTTAGGTAATACCTAAATGGCCTACTGTTTTTCCCTACTTTCTTCAATTTAAGTATGAATTTGGCAATAAGGAGTTCATGATCTGAGCCATAGTCAGCTCCCAGTCTTGTTTTAGCTGACTGTATAGAGCTTCTCCATCTTCAGCTACAAAGAATATAATCAATCTGATTTTGGTATTAGATTTCCCTGGTGGCTCAGACAGTATTGAGTCTGCCTACAATGCAGGAGACCCAGGTTCGATCCCTGGGTTGGCAAGATCTCCTGGAGAAGGAAATGGCAAACCACTCCAGTATTCTTGCCTGGAAAATCCCATGGATGAAGGAGCCTGGTGGGCTGCAGTCCACGGGGTAGCAAAGAGTTGGACACGACTGAGTGGCTTCACTTTCACTTTCTTTCAGTGTTGACCATCTGATGATTCCATGTGCAGAGTCATCCCTTATGTTGTTGGAAGAGAGTGTTTGTTATGACCAGTGTGTTCTCTTGTCAAAACTCTGTTAGCTTTGGCCCTGCTTCATTTTATACTCCAAGGCCAAACTTGCCTGTTACTCCAAGTATCTCTTGACTTCCTGCTTTTGCATTCCAGTCCCCTATGATGAAAAGGACATGTGTGTGTGTGTGTGTGTGTGTGTGTGTGTGTTAGTTCTAGAAGATCTTGTAGGTATTCATAGAACCTTTCAACTTCAGCTTCTTTGGCATTAGTGGTTGGGGCATAGACTTGGATTGCTGTGATATTGAATGATTTGCCTTGGAAACAAACAGAAATCATTCAGTTGCTTTTGAGAAATGAAGTCCCAAGTACTGCATTTCAGACTCTTGTTGACTGTGAGGGCTACTCCATTTCTTCTAAGGGACTCTTGCCCATGGTAGTAGATATAATGGTCATCTGAATTAGATTTGCCCATTCCTGTCCATTTTAGTTCACTAATTCCTAAATGTCAATGTTCACTCTTGCCATCTCCTGTTTGACCACTTCCAATTTGCCTTGATTCATGGACCTAGTAGTCCAGGTTCCTATGCAATATTGTTCTTTACAGCATCAGACTACTTTCACCACCTAACACATCCACAACTGGGCGTTGTTTCTGCTTTGGTTCAGCCTCTTCATCCTTCTGCAGCTATTTCTCCACTCTTCTCCAGTAGCATATTGGACACCTATAGACATGGTGGGTTCATCTTTCAGTGTTATATCTTTTTGTCTTTTCATACTGTTCAGAAGTTGGTGGATTAAATATTTTGTGCTGTGGTTCATATTGTGAACTTCTGGGGAAAAAAAGTCTGGTAAAAAAAAAAAAGTCAATTAAAGTGAGTAGAGGCTCAGATTTCTTTAAATCCTGCTTTCAAATCATTTCCAAGAAGCTCTATCTGTAATAGAATGGAAATTTTAAAATACAGTCTATCAAAATAATGCAGATAGAAATATGTCACCTTCTACCATCTTTAGTCAGAGATCATAACTGATTAGTCTTCAAGGAAGTTTCAAGAATAATATACTCTTAATTATGCAAATGGAAATTTAATTTTAATTTCAGAAATGGCTGAGGATGGTTCTTTACCATGGAAGGAAGACAAATTAACCTGCATGAAAGAATGAGAGTTGACGTGGTCCTGATCAGCCAGCTGAATGAAAATCTTCTCTTTGGAATGTTGCAGTCATGTCTCAGGAAGAACATCATTCAAAGAAATGTTGTATCACTGGAGGTCTCATAAAATCTAAGAACACTGAGCTGCATCCAGTAAGGAACGTCCTTAGTCTGCAGGACTTCTGTGCCATGCGGCCAGGGCAGGCATGCAGACAGGCCAGACCAGCATGCAGGGAGGAGGGAAGGCTGGCTTGGGGATCTGACTCAGTGGGCCAGTGTTGGCAGGCTGCCCCAGCAGACATGCTGCCATTTCCCATGGACCCAACAGGAGTTGGATCCTTAAGTATCTCTCAAGTGTGAAATCTGATTCAAATGCGCCAAGTGTTCAACAATTGCTGTCTCCAAGGGTTTGAGATTTGACACTTAGTGGATAAAAAGATAAGCCCTTCTAGTTTTTCTGACTCTAATATCATCACGACTATGTTTTGTAGCCCAAGACATCTGTATTTTAACTCTGTAGGAAACTAGCAACACAAGCACTTTAACATTTGTATGGGGAGATTTAGATGGAAATTACCTAACCTAACAGAGGTGTGATAGATTTCTGTGTTTTTGAGAACATGTGAACTGGCCACTAAAGGTGTAGTTTCAAAATGAAGTGGACAGGTGGGGGAATTTTAGAAAATTTTTAGTTTGAACAAACCATCTAGTTGATGGATTCTGGGTGCTTTGTTATCTAAAAAATTGCCTTAATCCTTTACTTCATTTTGTATTTGTACACACAGCCCTCATGTCTGCTCAAGATGGCCATGGTATTATATATAAAAATTTTGTTATTTTTTCCTGCAAAATTCTGTGAAAGGAGCAAAGTATGGGTCAGGCTAGAGGAAGAGCCACAACCATAGCTTGAAATGCTTGGAATTCTCAAGGGGCCAAGCCAATGGGGACAGACAACTTTGCTTTTCCACTCTGCCAGCTCTTCCTTCTGTTTGTTTGTGACCACTCACTCCTTGTCAAAAAGGAACAGGCAGTGTGACTTCTGGAGGGTCCACAATAAATGCACTTCAGAATTCCTAAGAAAGTAGAACCAGCATGCCTGACACACAGGGTACTGGGCTTTCTGCGTCCATCAAGGCATTTTTGTTTCCTTTGAGACCTTGAAAGGCAATTTAGGGCAAGATTTCAACCACTATTTTTACTCATTCATTCATTCATTCACTTATTCAACAAATATTTCTACTGAGCACCTATAATGTGCCAAGCCCTATGTAGCTTCTGGGAATTTAGGAGTAAACTTCCGTGTGTGTGTGTGTGTGTGTGTGTATGTGTGTGTGTGTGTGTTATAGAAAATGTTAATAAGTTGGATGGTAATAAGTTGCATGAAAAGAAGTAAATCAGAAAAGGGAGATAGAGAATATGAGTAGAGGGTTGTTCTTAGTAAGACTGTGAGGAACACCCTCAACATTTGATGAAAAACCTGGAGGATATAGCAGGGCCAGCTGTGTAGCCATCTTAGAGATGCATGTTCCAGGAAGGGGAAGCACCAGTCAAGGCTCTGAGTTGGGAGCCAGCCTGGTGGGGTGACGGAAGAACAAGAAGGCCTGGTGCAGGGTAAGAAAGCAGGGAGGTAGGTCCTGAGAGAAAGCTATGACAGGCCAGATCAGGAAGGGTCTTCTAGGCTGGTGTAAGGACTTCAGCTTTTTACTGTGAGTGAGAAGAGGAAGCCATTGGAAGGAGTGGGTCGAGAAGTGTTGGGTTATATTGCATGCTCACAGGATCAGTCTGACTGCTGTGTGGAGAGTATTCTGAAGAGATGCAAGGGTGGAGCAGGAAGACCAGTGAAGAAACGACCGTGACAGCCCCTAAGAAGTGATGGTGGTTTGAATCAAGTGGTTTAGCAGTGAACTCGTGGAAAGTGCTCAATTTCTGGATATATCTGGTTGGCCAAAAAGTTTGTTTGGGTTTTTCATAACATGTTACTGAAAAACTCAAATGAACTTTTTGGCCAAACCAATATTTTATCTGCAGTGTTGTTTATGGGGGTTTGGGTGGAGACTGATACATATCAGGAGTTCCAATTCAGAGGATTTTGGAGACGTTGTCACAGTTTGTGCAGGCCAGCACCTGCTCTGTGATGCTGGTGGGCCCTCGTCATCCTCTATGAAGGAGGTAACCTGAGAGAAAGTTCAGCCAGTTGGCAAATGTTTGCAGACAAGTAATTGCGAGCAGGGAGTGCAAAAGGCTCAGATCCTCCAGCTGACAGGGCCAGACAGCAGGCTGCCAGCATTGGCAGGTGGCAGGAAGTCACTTCTCAGGATAACCCTGAGATACCCTTGGGCACATTTGTCCTAGGTCTGGGTCAGAGATGGTGTCTGACTGGAAGAACTAGGCAAGAGATATGACCTGTAGAATTAGAATCTCACCACTTATCTCAAAATACTAACTATGGAGCTTGAGGAAGAATCAGTGTGTGAGGACTAGAAAAGGTCAGACTTCATCCCAATCCCAAAGAAAGGCAATGCCAAAAATTGTTCAGACTACCACACAATTGCACTCATCTCACATGCTAGGAAATTAATGCTCAAAATTCTCAAAGCCAGGCTTCAACAGTATTTGAACTGTGAACTTCCAGATGTTCAAGCTGGATTTAGAAAAGGCAGAGAAACCAGAGATCAAATTGCCAACATCTGTTGGATCATCAAAAAAGCAAGACAGTTCCAGAAAAACATCTGCTTCTGCTTTATTGATTACACCAAACCTTTTGACTGTATGGATCACAACAAACTGTGGAAAATTCCTCAAGAGATGGGAATACCAGACCACCTTACCTGCCTTCTGAGAAAGCTGTATGCAGGTCAAGAAGCAACGGTTAGAACCGGACATGAAACAACAGACTGGCTCCAAAATAGGATAAGGAGTACTTCAAGGCTGTATATTGTCACCCTGCTTATTTAACTTATATGCACAGTATATCATGGAAAATGGCAGGCTGGATGAAGCACAAGCTGGAATCAAGATTGCCGGGAGAAATATCAATAACCTCAGATATGCAGAGGACACCACCATTGTGGCAGAAAGTGAAGAAGAACCAAAGAGCCTCTTGATGAAAGTGAAAGAGGAGAGTGAAAAAGTTGGTTTAAAGCTCAACATTCAGAAAACAAAGATCATGGTATCTGCCCCATCACTTCATGGCAAATAGATGGGGAAACAATGGAAACAGTGAGACTTTGTTTTTTGGGTCTCCAAAATATCTGCAGATGGTGACTGTTGCCATGAAATTAAAAGACACTTGCTCCTTGGAGGAAAAGCTATGACCAACTTAGACAGCATATTAAAAAGCAGAGATTTTACTTTGCCAGCAAAGGTCCATCTAGTCAAAGCTGTGGTTTTTCCAGTAGTCATGTATGGATGTGAGAGTTGGACTATAAAGAAAGTTAAGTGCTGAAGAATTGATGCTTTTGAACTGTGGTGTTGGAGAAGACTCTCGAGAGTCCGTTGGACTGCAAGGAGATCCAACCAGTCAATCCTAAAGGAAATCAGTACTGAATATTTATCAGAAGGACTGATGCTGAAGCTGAAACTCCAATACTTTGGCCACCTGATGTGAAGAACTGACTCATTTGAAAAGAACCCGATGCTGGGAAAGATTGAAGGCAGGAGGAGAAGGGGATGACAGAGGATGAGATAGTTGGATGGCATCAACTACTCAATGGACATGAGTTTGAGTAAGCTCCAGGTGTTGGTGAAGGACAGAGAAGCCTGGCGAGCTGTAGTCCATGGAGTCACAAGGAGTCGGACATGACTGAGTGACTGAACTGAACTGAAATGAAAAACTTTAAAAATATTATCCTATGTTTAATGCACTGGAACTGTTTCCTGATATGGTAATCATTCACCACATGTGACTATTGGGCATTTGAAAAAATGGTTGACCTGAATTGAGATATGCTGAAGGAATTTACCACTGTACCACTGTGCCACATACAGAATCCATCCGCAATGCAGGGGACACAGGAGAGGTGAGTTTGATCCCTGGATCTGGAAGATGAAGATCCTCTGGGGAAGGAAATGGCAACCCACTCCAATATGCTATCCTGGAAAGTTCCATGGACAGAAGAGCCTGGCAGGCTACAATTCATGGGGTCACAAAGAGTTGGACATGACTGAGCAACTGAATATGCATGCACGAAGGAAATTCAAGATTTAGGATAATAGGAAAAAGGTAAAACATCACTTTGAAAAAACTTTCACACTGATTACATGCTAAAATGATAATATATTGGATAAACACAGTAAGTGTATGAAAACAGTATTACAATTAATTTCACTTGTTTCTTTTCAATTTTTGAAATAGTAATTGAAAATTTAAAATTATACTCATGGTTACCATTCGTGGCTCGCATTATATGCCTATTTAGTAGAGCTCCTCTCAGGTATGCAAAACACTTTTACGAATATTGGGTCAGGCAGTACTTCAAGGTAAGTGCCAATCTGTCTGCTTTACTTGAAGTCAAGGTAGCTACCTGGCCAGTGGTAGGAACTCTTACTCTTTCAGCCACGATAGACTATCTTTCAAGAATAGAAGCAATGTTGGGACTTCCCTGGTAGTTCAGTGGTTATGAATTCTGCCTTGCAATGTAGGGTACTTGGGTTCAATCCCTAGTCGGGGAACAAAGATCCCACATGCCTCGGAGCAACTAGGCAACACAACTAAGACCTGATGCAGTCAAATAAATAAAAATGAATTATTTAATTTAAAAAGAATGGAAGCAAAGAAAATTGGATATTCAAAAAAACGGATACCCATTACTTGGTGAAAGACTAATAGATGACAGAGAAAGCTAAATTCCTCTTTCACTTGCTTCCATATTGTATATCAAAAAGCATGGTTTTTGTACTAGAAGTGGATGGCCAGTTGTCATTAACAGACTGGTGACAACTGATGAGGACCTCTGGATCAGATGGCAATGTGTCCAAAAGTGATCATTTCCACTGTTCCTAACCCCCATTGAAACCACCTACACAATACAGAAATAAAGGTGGGGGAGATTTGAAAACTAAATGAAGAATGTCTTTGGTTAATTCTATAGAAGAATGTCATCACTGTGCCAGGAACATTGACAGATGTTTGCTAGAAATGGTGTGTGAAAGAGCATGTGGAAGGTAGCCGCACATGGAAGAAGTCTAGGCTGCACTGTTGCCTGTATCTGCCTCAGGATTCTGAATAAAAATCCAAGGTAGTTTCTGATACGACAAACCCTCCTAGAGATGGCTGGCTTATTGAAAGCAGAAAAGAATAGTCCCATGACAACCGGCTGCTAGGAAGGCCCACTGCTCTGGCTTTTTCTGTGTCCTCTCTAGAAAGAACCCAAAAAAGATTAATGCCCACTCTTGATTTAAAATGATCGAGAAAAGCTTACATTGTAACTAGGAATGAGTAACTTTTTAATATAATAAAGTCATCTATCTGAAAAGTCATGGTAATCACACCCAGTGGTTAACGTTAGTTTCAGATCTATTAATATCAGGAACAACGTCCATTATAAGAGCTATTATTAACGTATTTCTGGAAGTCAGAATCAGTGTAATGGCTCAAGAATGGGAAGGCAGGTTAAATACTAGAACCAAAGATGCAAGCTTATTGCCATTTATAGATGTGCTAGAAAACTTCACTATATTAACTGGAAAAATACACAGAGCAAGAGAAAAAGGACTAAGAAATGTGCTCAAAAACACTATCTCTTACTCGTTTCCCATAAAACAGGTACTTTCCCTGAAAGAAGATTCCTTTCAAAAGAAATACCAAATGTGAAATAACCAAAAATAAACTTACAAGAGTTTTTTTCTGTGTAAAAATATATTCTCAAACTTACTGAGAGACATAAAAAGAGACATAGATATATGGAAGGGCACACAATATTCCTTGTTTTAAAATGGCAAAATATTAGTCCTTTCAAAATTAATCTTAAATTTAAAGTATCATATTGAAACCATATGACTTTATCAATAATCAGTGAAGGCTGTGATCTCAATGAAATGCCCAACAGATTACTTATGAATGTTATAAATGATTTTAAAGAATCTTTAAATGACTTCAATGAATGAAAACAATTTTTGTACAGCAATGAAAATTGAAACTAAATTTAAAAGACAAATAAGAAACTGAGAAATTATTTATTTCATATAAAAATATTATGGATTATTATATATACCATCCAACAAATTCTTATAAATCAACTTTTAAAGAAGGAAACAGTCGAATAAAAACAAGAACATGAAATATGATTCCCAAAACAAGAAATGCAAATTGCTAAAATATGCAAACAGATGTTCAATCTTACTAATAATCAGAAAATTCAAATTAGCAGTGTGAAACTATTTGTTTTACCTGTCACACTGGCAGAGATTTCAAATATTGCTAATGCCAACTGTGAATGATGATGTGAGAGATAAGCACTGTCATATAGAGTTGAGAGGAGCATTACTTATTATTTCATTATTTTCAGGAGAAAAATCTAGAAAGGTCATCAGCCCAAAGGATTTTATCAGTTTATCAGAAACAAACCTCCCTCCATCAAGATTTATACATAAGAATATTCATTGCAAGAGTTACTTACACTAGGAAAACATTTGGAAAAATCTAAGTGGCAAAAATAGAGCAATGGTTAGGCAAATATGGTATAAGAATAAAATGCAACATTAATGCAAAATGTCTAGAATATTATTATTTAGGTACTGATACTTAAACAAAAATGGGCTACAAGACAATGTGCATAGCAAAATCTAATTTGTGATGAATAGAAGTATATTGTTTGTACAGAAAAATGCCTTGAATGAAAATGTGAGTATGCGTGCGTGCGTCTGTGTGTGTATGTAGTGTGCATCTGTATACACACCCACATATGTATGAATATGCAAGTATGCATGTACATGTAAGAGCATGTATATACAGAGAGAAAGGAGGAGAGAGACAGAGTCAGAGATCTCGTAAGGGCAATCTTGCCTCCCCACTTGGCAATGTCTGAAGATATTTTTTATTTATCACAACTGAAAGGGGAGAAATACTAACATCTAGTGGGTGGGGGCAGGAATGCTGCTAAATACCCGATAATGCACAGGGCAGCCCTCACCTCAACAAAGAATGATCTGGGTCAAATGTCAGTAATGACAAAGTTAAGAAACCCTAAGATATATATATAGATATAGATATAGATATATATACATGTATTTCTACCCATGGTACTGTTCTGGGCTTAGTTGCTCAGTCATGTCCAACTCTGTGTGACCCCATGAACTGAAGACCCCTGGCTTCTCTGTCCATGGGATTCTCCAGGCAAGAATACTAGAGTGGGTTGCCATGCCTTTCTCCAGGGGATCTTCCCAATCCAGGGATTGAACCCAGGTCCCCCACACTGCAGGCAGATTCTTTACCATCTGAGCCACCAGGCAAGCCCAAGAATGCTGGAGTGGGCAGCCTATCCCTTCTCCAGGGGAACTTCCCAAACCAGGAATTGAACCAGGGTCTCCTGCATTGCAAATAACTGTGAAAAGAAGAGAAGTGAAAAGCAAAAGAGAAAAGGAAAGACATACCATTTGAATGCAGAGTTCCAAAGAATAGCAAGGAGAGATAAGAAAGCCTTCCTCAGTGATCAGTGCAAAGAAATAGAGGAAAATAGACAGGAAAAGACTAGAGATCTCTTCAGGAAAATGAGAGATACCAAAGAACCATTTCATGCAAAGATGGGCACAATAATAGACAGAAATAATATGGACCTAACAGAAGCAGAAGATACTAAGAAGAGGTGGCAAGAATACACAGAAGAACTATACAAAAAAGATCTTCACAACCCAGATAATCACGATGGTATGATCACTCACCTAGAACCAGACATCCTGGAATGTGAAGTCAAGTGGGCCTTAGGAAGTATCACTTCCAACAAAGCTAGTGGAGGTGATGGAATTCCAGTTGAGCTATTTCAAACCTTGAAAGATGATGCTGTGAATGTGCTGCACTCAATATGTCAGCAAATTTGGACAACTCAGCAGTGGCCACAAGACTGGAAAAGGTCGGTTTTCATTCCAATCCCAAAGAAAGGCAATGCCAAAGAATGCTCAAATTACCATACAATTGCACTCATCTCATACTCTAGTAAAGTAATGCTCAAAATTCTCCAAGCCAGGCTTCAACAATATGTGAACCGTGAACTTCCATATGTTCAAGCTGGTTTTAGAAAAGGCAGAGGAACCAGAGATCAAATTGCCAACATCTGCTGGATCGTCAAAAAAACAAGAGAGTTCCAGAAAAACATCTGCTTCTGCTGTACTGACTATGCCAAAGCCTTTGACTGTGTGGATCACAGTAAACTGGAAAATTCCTCAAGAGATGGGAATACCAGACCACCTAACCTGCCTCTTGAGAAACCTGTATGCAGGTCAGGAAGCAACAGTTAGAACCAGACATGGAACAATGGACTGGTTCCAAATAGGAAAAGGAGTACGTCAAGGCTGTATGTAGTAACCATGCTTATTTAACTTATATGCAGAGTACATCATGAGATGTACTCATGGGCTGTATGAAGCACAAGCTGGAATAAAGATTGCTGGGAGAAATATTAATAACCTCAGATATGCAGATGACAACACCCTTATGGCAGAAAGCAAATAAGAACTAAAGAGTCTCTTGATGAAAGTGAAAGAGGAGAGTGAAAAAGTTGGCTTAAAGCTCAACACTCAGAAAACTAAGATCATGGCATCCGGGCCCATCACTTCATGGCAAATAGATGGGGAAACAGTGGACACAGTGGCAGACTTTATTTTTGGCGGCTCCAAAATCACTGCAGATGGTGATTGCAGCCATGAAATGAAAAGACACTTACTCCTTGGAAGGAAAGTTTTGACCAATCTAGACAACATATTAAAAAGCAGAGACATTACTTTGCCAACAAAGGTCCGTCTAGTCAAGCCTATGGTTTTTCCAGTAGTCATGTATGGATGTGAGAGTCGGACTATAAAGAAAGCTGAGTGCCTAAGAATTGATGCTTTTGAACTGTGATGTTGGAGAAGACTCTTGAGAGTCCTTTGGACTGCAAGGAGATCCAACTAGTCAATCCGAAAGGAAATCAGTCCCAAGTGTTCATTGGAAGGACTGATGTTGAAGCTGAAACTGCAATACTTTGGCTACCTGATGCAAAGAACTGACTTATTTGAAAAGACCCTGATGCTGGGAAAGATCAAAGGCGGGAGAAGAAGGGGACGACAGAAGATGAGATGGTTGGTGGCATCACCGACTCAATGGACATGAGTTTGGGTGAACTTTGGGAGTTGGTGATGGACAGGAAGGCTTGGCGTGCTGCAGTCCATGGGGTCACAAAGACTCAGACACGACTGAGCGACTGAAGTGACTGACTGACTGACTGCTGCATTGCAGGTGGATTCTTTACCAGCTGATCTACCCAGGAAGACCCTCTATCTATGATACTTATCGAAATATTCTTTGCTTGATTTTTCTTGCTTCTTTAGATTCTTCTGTGGCTTAAATGATTTGGGCAATGAAACTAAATTATTTTTAGTGTCAGAAAAATTATCACAGAATAATATCTAACTTGTGGGAGGGGAAAATGCCCTTTAAAGTGTCACTTTCTGCTTGCCTCTTATTCTTTGCAAACCTTTCTCTCCATTCTCTGAATTAAATACTACTTCTAGTGTGTATCATACCACTCACAGTTGTCATCCATTGGTTTTATTCTGATATAGCTTTCTATTTGTTCAAGCTCTCCAATGAAATTATAAACCCACAGAAATGTGGAGCCAGGAACACCTTGAGGGGAGCGACCATGCTTCCCAAGTACCGATCTCAGAGCCTGATGTGTGAGAAGTGCTTGGTACCTATTCACAAAAGGAAGGAACAGAGGAAGGAGGAGCAGGAAAGCAAAGAAGGGGGAGAGGAAGACAGACTCAAAGGCTGTTGACTTAATCTTTACACTTTCCCATGCTGCTCCCACCCCAGCACTTTGCACAGTGCAGCCCACAGAATGGGCGACATGGCATAGGTTGAGAGCAGTGTAATGCCAGCGAAAGGGCACCAGCTTTAGGGCTAGAGAGATGGGTCCAAATTTTGATCCTGGATCTCACTTACCCTGTTTTTTTTTTGTCAGTGTTTTGTTTTTTAGCAAACACACAGTGCTTCTCATCTGCCAAGCACTGTTCTAAACTGTCTGCAAATATTTACTGTGTCCTCTTGGACAAATGTATTAAGCTTTCAAAGCTCTGATATTTCATCTGTAAAATGGCAACAATAGTACCTTGCATGGTTGTCATGAAGTATAAACATGATGATGTATGAAAAGTGCTATGGACAGAGCCCAACCTATGGCAGGAGTCATCATCATCATCATCATTATCATTATTGTACTCATCACCCAATCCAATTAAGCCTTTTCAGATGATTACTATTGGTAGGACTAATTATTAGTAATTCATTGGACTTATAGGCTGTAAGATTTAAAATATATCTTGGAACTATTTCTATAAATGAATTTGCTAGTTTGCTAGACAGCAGCACAGCCTTTCACACTTTCTGGAAGAGAGAAATGTCACCTTCTCCTAGGGAAAGCATATTGGCCAAATGACTACAAAGTCTGGGGTGTGTTTTGCAGGGAATAGTGGAGGAAGAGGGACCATCACATCAGCTGAATGGACCCACAGGGTAAGTGGAGTGGCATTTCCATGCATTAGTCACCATCTATGATAAGCACCATGACTGTACCCTAATGTCCTTGGAAACTGTACTTAAAGACCAGCAGCAGAGTCATGGATTGGGGGTAGGAACATGGGGAGAGAAGGTGAATGCTGATACAAGGCCAGGAGAGTACTTGGGACCCCAGGAAAAGAGATCATGGACAGATACGGGAAGAATAACTATTGATTTTTCAGACTTTGCACATGATTCTAGCGTTTCATGTTACCTGGAGTGGAAGGGCATCAGGGCATGTTGACCTGGGATCAGGACCAGAGCTGAGTCAGAGATGGAAGGTGGGAGAGTTGATAGGAGGAACCCAAGCAGACGGGGTGTGGTTTCTTTGAACATACTTCATTGGTTTATTCCATTCACCTCCCTCCCTTTTCCCAATCAATAAATCAAGCAATTGAAGTATTTCTTCAGCAACAGCTACATACCAGAGCTGTCCTAAGTGATGACTGTTTTTGCTATCATTGGTAACCTTGCTCAGAGTTTAAGGTTCCTCCCTTTTTGTTCTTTTTTTACTTTAATGGTCCCCTTTCCTACCAATTATAGGAGTTTTATTAGAGTTTTTCTCTACTCATCTCATTTCTCTACTATTATTAGAGTTTTTCTCTATTCATGCCTTCCACAGAAGCCATGCCAGGCCAGTCTTCACTATCTTCCATACTCGAGAACACCAAATGATTTTTGTGTTTTAAATCTGCAACCCAACCTCTGGCACAAGGTGACTTCCCAACTACCTCTGCCCCAAATGACTTCTTGGCCCATATCCTAGGACTTCAGCTACTGTCTACTGCTACCCGGCCTGGCCTCTCTCTTTCAAATCCTGTGTGAACCTCTTTCTCTACCTTACCTCCTTAGATACTCAGCACCTATCCAAATCCCCAGACAAATACTAAAGATGCCAGCTAGTTGGAACCCTGAATGTTTTCCCCACCCTCTTCCTATGGGGGAAAAAATGTCTATTCCGTGGAGATTTGTATTTGTCCCAGAAACATGGGAGTACTGACATTTTATTGGGTTGGCCAAAGAATTCTTTCAGTAGGATGATATGGAAAAATTTGAACAAACTTTTTGGTCAACACGATATGATTGCTTGCTGCAGATAGAGGCAACATAGCTACATTTTCTCTAAGTAAACCTCTGAGCCAAGCCCTTTAAATATTGTTTCCTCTGGTTAGCAGAAAAATTGGAGATATTATTATTATTATCTTCAGTTTACAGATGGAAGAGCTGAGATGAAATAAGTTAAAATCACTTTGCCCTGGTCATATAGCTGTGATTCTAAGCCAAATATGTCTGCCTTCACAGTCTGTATTCTCAAATTCCATGCTAGGTGGCTCAGCTGAAGATTTACAATATGAACATGTCAGTCGTTCAGTCGTGTCTGACTCTGAGACCCCATGGACTATAGCCCGCCAGGCTCCTCTGTCCATGGGATTTTCCAAGCAAGAATACTGGAATGGGTTGCCATTCCCTTCTCCAAGGGATCTTCCCAACCCAGGATTCGAACCCAGGTCTTCTGCATTGTAGGCGGATTTTTTTTTTTTTTTTTACTGTGTGAGCTACCAAGGTGGCTCGATTGAAGATTTGTAAAAGGTAAATAGAACTTAACACTGCGATTTTCAAATAGAGTTTACTGAACCACCTCATGAGATCCTTGGAAAGGGGAACTGAGGCTGGGACTAGAGCAACTGTTGCATGCTGGGTCTTCCTAGAAATTTACCATGAGCTGGGCTGAGTGTTTAGGTCGTTTCGGGAGTGGGTCGCAGACCAAAAGGTGGGGAAGGAAGCAGGTTTGGACAGACGCAGAAGCCAAGCTAGTGTGGACTCACCTCAGCCTTGACCAAGGCTGCAGAGCTCTGGAGGTGGAGTGGCCATGACCTGGGGTGAGGGAACTGGGCCTAATGATCTCATGGTGATCCATCAGTGAATGGGGACTGAAAGCTTGCTGCTGAACGATAAGACGCCGGGGTTCTTGGCCTTTGGAGGAGACGGATTCCATCTGGGGCCAGAGACCAGGCTGGATCGCTCAGAGCTTTTGTATAATAAAGTTTTATTAAGGTATAAAGGAGATAGAGAAAGCTTCTGACATAGGCATCAGAAGGGGGCAGAAAGAGTACCCCCTGCTAGTCTTCAGCTGGATGTTATATAGTCATTTGCAGTCTGTTAATGAAAAGAAAGGAATGTCTTAAAATTTAGAATGGCACCAGATAATTTATCCCAGGCCATAAAATGGTTGACGTGAATCTTGCAGGAGGGCAGATTACCACACAAATAGTTTCGTTTACATAGATTAGGGGAACAATATCTGAGTATAACATACTGGTTTGTCAAGTAGTTTGAGCCATTGGCGGATTGAAGACAGAGTCTGGGGTACATCAACATAGTTTAAGGCAGACATTTCCATAAGAAAAATGTATTGGTTAACTCAAGGTTTGAGAATAGTTAGCTTCAGGTGAAACCAGGTGTCATGGCAACACAGTATTTTAAGAAAATAGCCTTTTAAATTTGTATAGAGAAGGAAAAAAAATATCTCTAGTTTGTTTCCTCCTGCCGCTTAAGAGAGATAAAAATGTCTGGCACTTGCAGCCTATTCCAGGGTTTGGAGACCCCTGGCCTTCCTGCCTGTTACCCTCTCAGGACTGTCCCCAGAAGGCTCATGACCTCGTGTCAAGCTCTTTGCTGCTGTTTGCGATCCCTGGTAGCTAAGGGGAATCTGAGTGGCTCACTGCATTTTCCCCAGAGCTGCCAGCTAGTTCATGGGTCAGCCAGAGTAAGAATTTGTTCCCCAGACAGCCTGATGGATACCCTTGCCCATGCACTTTTCTAGGTAGACTGTGGCTCTGCTTTCCAAGCATTGTCAGTTCTTTGGTGATTCCAAAGCTATGTCAGAATCCAGTGTTTGTATTGACGATATTGATACTTACACCTGCCTACATGGAACCCAGTGTAGGTGCTGAATATGTACTGGGGTGGAGGGGGTAGTTGTGTGTGGGTATGGAGGCAGCATATAGCATAACAAAACTGATAAAAGTAGAACCTAGGCTGCAGTGTTCCATCTGTTACTAGGGGAGAATAAACTTTCCTGAGTTAGAAATTACTGTGAGGCACTGGTGAATTATTTGGTATCCAGAAAAGTTCACACAGAAAGAGAAGGATTTTGAATTCTTAGGGGATACATACAAAATCTGATGCATGAATACAATTAGTCTTGGCTTTGAACTTGTTATATATTTAGCATATTTCTCGAATCAAAATTATCTTTAAAACATCCTTTTTCAGCTCCAAATTGTATCCCAGTTAAAAGTCATAATTTGGGAAGTATCTATTCTCAGTTATTTTCATGTAGTATTGCTTGTCAGTTTTTCCCCTTCAGGATGTTAATCAAATCATCTGTGGTTTAAAGTCCCATATTGCTTTGGTTCCAAGGTTCTTTGAATTATATGTACAGTTTCTGCTCATTCTTCTCTTGTTTTCTTGGTAGAAATCTCTAAGAAACTCTATTTAGAAAGACTCCCCTCTAAAGATTTTTCTCAGAGAACTGGACAGTTTCAGTCATTTGAGTGGGAGTGCTGGTGGGTAATGGAGTGATATTGGTTTTGGTGGTGGTCAGGATGTTGAAGGTAGGGTAATGTTATCGAGTGATGGTGGTGGTGGTGGTGTGAGTGATATTCTTATGGGTTGTGATGTTGAAAAACTATGTTGGTGATGGTGATGGTGATGGTGATGATGGTGGTGAGTTCTCATATTGAGAAAGTCACAATTCAGACTATCTATCTAAAAGCTAAGTATTAATTATGCATATTTGTTTCCTGTCCTACTCTTACAAAATTTTAGCCAAGTTGGGGTGAATAAAAGATTTGGATAAGATCCTTTTCTGAGATGCTCATTCAAAATTCTTTCCCAGAAAATGAATATTTCCCACAAGAAAACAAGTAAAAAAGAAAATTTGTCATCCTCCTCCTTATCACCTCATTTCACTTTTGACTGATGCTGCAGCTCCCGTCTTGAGCCAGTCAGACCAGCTCCTCCTTGACCCTGACAAGCCAAGTCACTCTTCATTGTGCTTTGCTCACCTCTTGCCCTTCTCTTGCATCAACCCACTCCTTGCCATTTATTTTTAAATTCTGTCCTTCAAGATTCAGCTCAAATTTCAACCCTTCTATGGGGCTAATCACGGACCTTGGTAGCATTCTTACTTCCCTTCTCCACAACACCACGCAGTTCAGCACAATCATGCATGTGTCTTGTTTCTCAGATGGTGCATGTGAGTTCATCTGGTCTCCTCTGATAGATTTTCAAGGCTACAAGAGCAATGTCCTGGTCTTGTACTTCGCTCCCCATAGGGTCCGGCTCTTAGTAGATACTTAATTAATATCATACTCTACCGCAAAGCACAAGAAAAGGACACCAAAGTAGAAAGAAGGGCCCTCCTCCTAACTCTGCCCATCCACTGCATGACCTTAGGTCATTGCTTCACTTCTCTGGCCCTCAATTTCTTCATCAATAAAGTATGATATTGAAGCAGATGACATTATTATTTTCCAAGTATGTGGATGATCCATAAACTTTCATATTTTCAAACAACATTACTCAGTGGCTTACAGGAACAACTTTTGAATTTGCCATTTATTATTCCAGGTTAAAAAAATAACTTCAGAGTTCTTGTTCCAAATGCTCCAGATGGTGGCTTAAACACATATAGAATCATCCCCATTCTGCTTCTACACTCAGATATGACAGAGGTCAATATTTGAAGGATTAGTAAACATATAGTGTGTTAAGTCACTTCAGTCATGTCTGATTCTTTGCGACCCTATGAACTGTAACTCACCAGGCTCGTCTGTCCATGGGATTCTCCAGGCAAGAACAGGGAGTAGGTTGCCATGCCATCCTCCAGAGGAAACATATAGAGATGAGGTAAAAAACAGAAGCAAAATAAGGAGATGTCCAGTGACCAAAAAAGAATTATGATGTGTATTCATCTCTTTAAAAGAAAAAAAGTAAAGCAGGGAAGGAAGGAAGGCTGGGAGGGAGGAAGAAAGGAAAGAAGGAAAAAAGGAAGGAATGAAGGAAATACAGAAAACTTGCAAGCAAATATGGGCTGATGAAAGTCTAGAGAGAGCCAGCAATGGAACTGGACCACAGCAAAGGGGCTCAGTTGCTGAGCCTGTGAAGTTTTATCTATAACACCTCATTTTAAAAAAAGAGGCAATGAAATCACACATATGGTATGCAATTTAAAATAAGATGTAAACATAGGGTGAAAAAACTGTCCAGCAAATATGCCCAAAATGCTTTATAACAATGGGACTATGAAAAATAGCTATTTTCTTCTTTGTTCATTCCTGTACTAAGTTAAAACAGACAAATAACTACCACTCCATTGTCTCATCTCTTTACTTTGCAGGTCTGTTTTTATGCACTGAAATAGTTGCCGAAGTACAAGAAACATGGGCTCTGATCCCAACCTCCTGGTGACTAACATACCTAACACCCAGGCCTTGGGTGGAGAATCCAAGCCAGTAAAGGTGGTGACTCCCAGAGGTCAATGGAGTTGTCCTTGGGAAGATCAGGAGGGATCTTGTCTATGGCCCCTCTTCCCTTCCCCAGGATATTCTTAACACAACAATACAAACATTTTATCATTAAAGACTAAAAATCCACTGGCTTCTGTTTTTGAGTCATCTCATTGTTTTGATGTTTGTGGCAAGGCAGTGATGAATGGAAGCCAGGCTGACCTAATCTAGTCTAAATATTCTGAACTGGAGAAGGGAATCCTCTGCAGCAGAATGCCAACCTACATCTTTTAATTGCCTCGGCTCCTGATAGATTGGCTCTTACCCCCTTTGAATTCCTTTGTTGCAGAGGAGTTAAAATTCATGAGCGTCGCATGCCTGGGAAAATTCACTCCAGTGCTGCGATTTTTCTGAGCCAAGCTGGCCAACATCGCAAAGAGTCGGAGGTCTGGCGGGCCATCTGTTACATAATAGTCAACAATCTCGAAAATCTAGGGAAACAGGGATGAGGAGAGCGAAGATGATGAGGCATTTAAACAGAACAGATTGCTGCCTTACATGCAGGGGGAAAAAAAGGGGAGAGATAATATGCTTTGATTGAAGCAGAGACAAGCTTTATTAGCATAGAGAACAAAACAAACTTTAAAAAAGCCGCACCAATAAAGCCGGCAGTCTAAAGAGGCTTGGTGACAAACCCCATGTTGAACTGTAAGTCACAGGGGTCCCAAATGTGACGGGGAGGCACGCACACACAAACAACGCACAGTGTATGTGCTCACATACAGAATGCACACGTACATAGGAGAGAAACAACTGAAAAAGTGCTGTTGGATTCGGATGCTAAATACAAGCCTTCACTTAAGTTTCAAATGCTTACGAGCCTGGGAAAGGCACTTTGCCTTAACCACCTTCCAAGCAAACCACCTTCATTAGTGGGTGAGAAGAGGGTCTACCTTGACTATTTCAACAAAGCATACTCACATTTGACCAGCACTGGACTCTCAAATTCCCCATAGCTGCCTGTAAACATTGTCATCTTCACTAGACACAAGTCTGTTCTCAACCATGACCTACACAGCATTCAACCTGAGAAATGCCATTTCTAAAAAAGAGGAATGATACTGGAGGTAACAAAGATTAAGGGAAAAGGGATGAGGCCAATTGGGGAAAGAGAAGAAATAACAACAGGAAGATAGGAAACTCTGGAAAAGGCATAATGTCAGTAGAGAGCTTCAAAACACAGGGCAAAATAAAGTATGTTTAAAATCAACTAGTTGGCAAACAAAACCTGAACTCTAATTGGTGGCATGCTGGCTGAAGTGTTTTGAGGGGGAATCTCTTGATGTCCACAGCTTACATTGAAATATGTCCAAAGGTAAAACGGATTGATGGCTAGATAGAAGGATGAATAAATGGACTGCTTTATACTGAAACAAATGAGATAAATGCTAATTGTAGCACATAGGTGGTGGGTACATGGGTCTCCACTGCATAATTCTTTTATCTTGTCTGCATTTTGAAAATGTCCACAATAAAATGTTGAGAAAAAAAATAAATGAACATTGTGACTCCAAACATCAAAATAGAATGAACACTAAAATAAAAATTCTAGATATTTTTAAATGTCTAATTAGTCATCTCTTCAATTTCCATTTTTCTTTCTTTCACATGACATTGTTTCCAAATATGTAGCTTGAATTAGAAAGGAAAGGAATGGATTAAAGAACATGATTACAAAGCTCGAGTGACTAGCTTTGCTTCTGTAGTTATTTCCTTGTTGTTATCTTGTTGTTGTTCTTATTGTTTTAACTGAAATTAATGAGATTGGTAAAAACTCATAATTTGGTATAAAAAAAGTAGATTTTACAGTCATTTTCTCCCAAATGAACTTTCTCTGAGATGAACAACACCAATTCTTTATTCCTCCTCCTAAGTTCCTTCCCCTGACATAAAATCACTGGAAAACATTTCAACAAAACCAGTTTCAAGCCTCAGATAATTCAGAGTGCCAAGTTGGAATGTGTTTGGCAAATTTCACTCCAATAAAAGGTATCTGGTTTATTTTTCTTGCAAATTTTCACTGGATCTAAATAACCAAACTTGTTAGATATATTTTCATTGAGGGGTTGACCACAGTCTAAAACTCTGGCATATCAAAAGAGTAAAAGAATGAAAGAAATAACTTTTATTTTTAAAAGTTTCATTTTGCCCATCTCTCTGAACTAAGCTATGCAAACTAAGGTTGCATTCAGTGACGGGAGAAATCAGAAAGGAAAACGTAATTTAGAGGATAGCTAAACCTTCACATGCATTTGTCTGTCTATATTTCATAAAGGGCTTAATGTCATGCTCAGGGCATTTTACACCTAACTCAACATGTGCAGAAACCACTTTTTTTTTCTTCTGTAATAACTAAGAGTAAAAAACATATATTTTATATATACATATATATTTTAACCAAGTCTACTTAGTGTGTTCAAGTCAAAATTTTAAGCACAAGACACTGAAATTTCAAATGAAAACATAAGCAATTCCATTCCATGTACAAAACTGCATTGTGAGGTAACCTCCCAGCTCAGAACATGACAAAGCGGAAGAGGGCAAGGTTAGAGGCTTGGGTTGGTTCAAGAATATCTGTCTGCAAGAAGCACATTTTATACTGGAACGTGACAGGCGACAAGGTTATTGTCTGCAAGTTTTCACCCCAGGGGATTAAAAAAAAAAAGAGAGGGGGAAAATGTGAAAGTATTTCAGCAAATAGTAGACACTGTGGGGTGTCTTCTTTTCCAAGCCAGCAACAGCAGTTTCAACGCCTTGACCCATGAAAAGAGACACTGGTAGTTCAATGCTCACCAAATGGCGGGTTTGGGATGCAGTATTGGAAAATTACTGGGTAGAAGGGGATGTCATTTACAAGAGCAAAATAAAGCCGGAGGATCTGGAGGAGGATGGGCTCTCTTTGTCATGTTCAGCGGCATTCCCGGCCTCTGTCACTCCTTCCTCCATCACTTCCAGGCCTGCAGTCATATCTCAGGCCTGAGAAGTCAGCGAGGAACCACCTCAGACACCAAGAACCCAATGTCTGCTCTCCAGCAAGTGGCAGAAACCTGCCCCTGGTGGCTGACCATGTCTGCATAACACCCCAGATGCACAAAACTCCAGCCGGTTTATCAGAGAGGAGTGAAAACTCACCGCAGGATTTGCAGCAAGTACCTCTAAAGGCTTGAGTTTCCAAATGTCTGCAGAGTCCTCCTCTAATAGGAGAAAAGGACTTTGAAGAATTCATCAGATGAAATGACAGAAACGTTGGGAGAAATTTTTATATAACTGCAGCTTCTGAAACACAAACTTAACGAATACTTGTTAAGAGTTGACTGGTCTAGGTATTAGCGCTGCCATTTACTACTTGTGTATATTGAGCTATATTGACCTTTTATACCTTTAGTCTCATCTTTCCTGCCTGCAAAATGGGGAATAATAATAGTATAATAATAAAAATAATAGTACTAATAATCATTATTATTATTATTATCACAGGATTATTGTGAGGACCAAATGAACTCATATGATCATAGCAATACTTCACAGTTAAGTGCTTAATAACTACTTAGTATCTTAATTACTGCTATGTTCATCATCATTATTATCTTCTTGGTCAGTGAGTGTTACTAGCTCAGTCATGTCCGAATCTTTGTGACCCCATGGACTGTAGCTCGCCAGGCTTCTCTGTCCGTGGAATTCTCCAGGCAAGAATATTGGAGTGGGTTGCCATTTCCTTCTCCAGGTGATCTTTCTGACCCAGGGATCATACCTGAGTTTCCTGCATTGCAAGCAGGTTCTTTACCACTGTGCCATGAGGTCTCCCTATCTTCTTGATAGAAAGAATAAATAAACTTGGGTAATATATATTTGTTGGGGGACTCTTGGCTAACAAACACAGGATATGTATTTTGGGGGCTTGACTTGAATGATTTGCAGTAAGTTACTTTGGCTTCGTCCTGTTAATAGAAAAAACAAATCAGAGGAAGAGGAGAAGAAGACAAAAGGGAAAAGAGTGCATTTGTGGGCAATCTTGGCTCTGAATACCAAGGGTCTGTTATATCTGCAGAGATTTGTGGCTATTTGCAGTCACCTTAGCAAGCCTGAGGAAAGTCCCATGGTATTTTTCTATTCTCAAGACATATTTGAAGTAAATAAGGTAAGTCCCTTAATGAAAGCTGAGATTCCAGGGATGTAGAGAATACAATTTTCTGATTTTGCAATGGGCCAGGCAAAGTAGGTGTAGGTGTAGGTATCAGCTTTCATCCTGCAAGACAACAAGAAAAGTCTTCCACATGTATCATGTTTGAGAGTTGAGCTTTAACATACATTCCTTATGATACCAAAAAAAAAAAATTTTTTTAAGGGAGTGATATATTTTTTAGAGGTGGAAGAAAAATTACTTAGTATCCACAACTTAAAAGAAAAATCACATTATTCATTTGTATGTAGTCAGAATTCTTGGTTGCAAGCCATAGAAAATAATTGGGCAACCTAAGCTGAAGGGAGAATTTTAGAAGGATATGGAGGCCTCTTAGGAGGATCAGGCTTAGAATGAGCAAGAACTCTGGGAAACTAATCTGCTGCTCAAGATGTTTAATTGACATCACCTACTGTGTTTTTTTCCCTCAACAGTCAAAATCCTAGGAAAGCATATCTGATTGGCCAAGGGTGGTCATATGACCTACTTATAGGGTTGTGCAGCTGTATTCTTTTCAGGTCCAGTAGTGGAAGCAGGCAGCGTCTCCTCCCAAAACCCACACACAGTGGGAGATTATCCAGAAAAGCAGTCAGAACGATGCTCTGAGGGTTAGTATTGGATGTTGGACAGCCAGAGGAGGCAGCATTTTTCTTTTGTTGTTGTTATTCAGTCACTCAATTGTGTCTGACTGTTTCCACCCCTGTGGACTGCACAATGCCAAGCTTCCCTGTCCTTCACTATCTCCCAGAGTTTGCTCAAATTCATGTCCATTGAGTTGGTGATGCCATCCAACCACTTTCCTGAATTATTTTTAATCATGTGTATCATCCTTCACACATTTAAAATTATTCCTATTTTTACTTTAAATAGGTAATTCTTAGAGTTCTGAGTTTTCTGGTTCCAATCCAGTAACTTATGGATCTTCATCAATTTCAAAGAGGCACTATGAGAAAAGATAGAGGTAATCATGGCTGTTAAGAGAGATGTTATGATCCAGAATCAGTTCTGTTGTTTTGAAAAGGATAGGCTAAACTAATTTTTTTTTATATGAAACTGACCAACATAAAAATGGGATAATAACCAGCAGTGTCACGGGTAGAGCGAGCAAGGTACTCTCATACATTGTTGGTAGAAGATTAAATTGGTGCGTCCCATCTGAAGGATAATTTGGCATTATACATTTAAAATGTCCACATCCTCTGATCTAAAAATTCCATTTTAGGAATTTATCTTAAAAGAAAGATTAGTATAAGCACAAATATATTTATTGCAACATTGTATTGATATATAATGGGCTTCCCAGGTGGCCCAAGGGTGAAGAATCTACATGCCAATAATGCAGGAGATGTAAGTTTGATCCCTGGGTCCAGAAGATTCCATGGAGGAGGAAATGGGAACCCATTCCAGTATTCTTGCTTGGGAAATCCCACAGACAGAGGAGCCTGATGGGCTACAGTCCATGGGGTCACAAAGAGTTGGACATGACTTAGCGACTGAGCATGTATGCATTGATATATAATGGTGAAAAAGTAGAAACCACACAAATATTCAACAAAAGGTAGATTGGTTGAATAAACTGGTAAACTACATAATTAAATACTTTGCAGTCATTAAAAGATGTTATGGAATTGTTCATTAACATTTTAAGATATTTATGATATGTGGTTGCAGAACAAATAAACAGGTTACAAAAGAGTATGTGATGTATGGTGGCCTTTTGGTTTAAAAAATGCAAATAAAGTTTGTGTTGATTACTATACACAGAGAAAGATAAAAAAGTCTGAAAAGTCATATATTAAAATATTAATAGTGGTAATTTCAGGTGGTGGGATTATGGGTGATTTTTATCTTCATGTTTTCTCTTTGATTTTTTTTTTGGCCTTTACATACTGCACATGTAACTGAAACATAAGCTATTTATAAATATTTTTGTGTTAAGGAAGTATTCGTGCATACATGCTAAGTTGCTTCAGTTGTGTTCAACTCTTTGTAACCCCATGTACTGTAACCCTCCAGGCTTCTCTGCCCATGAAATTCTCCAGGCAAGAATACTGGAGTGGGTGGCCATGCCCTCCTCCAGGGGATCTTCTTGACCCAGGGACTGAATCTGAATCTTTTATGTTTCTTGCATTGGCAAGTGGGTTCTTAACAACACTACCACCAAGTGGGAAGCCGTAAGGAAGTATAGACCAACGTTAAGTGTGCATACAGAGACAGGACTGATGTCGCAGATACTACTTCAGACACATACCTTGTATAAATTGTGCTTTGTAAGGAAAACAATGTCTCTTTGCCTAAGTCGACAACATCTTGAAACATCCTTACATGTTGATGAAAGAGATCATCATGTCCTTCCTTATGTCTTTGTTCCCATCACGAGGCTAAGGCATTTTTTTCCAAAAATTGTCTACTAATGTGGTTACAAAAGTCATGGGCTACACAGAGAAGCTGTGCTTCATTTGACCATGGGGAAGAGAGTAGAAAGGTCCTTCATTTTGCCAAATGAACAGAAAGCACCCAAACCTTTTCAGCCTCAATGCCTTTCAGGCAAATAGATGTCAGATCCATAGTTTAATAGATAAAGTAGCAAGCAAGCGTCCCAGTCCATTATGTCTGGAAGGGCAAGGTTGGCTAAGGGGGCACACTTCAGAGGGCCCCAAGGATGCAAAAGATGCCCTCAGATAGTGCAGCTCAGAATGAATTTGTACACTTTTTCTATAAATTAAGCCTTACTCATGGTTTCTAAGGAGGCCCATAAAGGATGCAGAAAAGCAAGCATTAATGTGTTTCCTTGCACTGCAGTCAAAATGAAGTTTCAAAAGAGGCAAACAATTTGGTCTGCTTCTTTTCCCCTTATGGCAGCTTCTAGCTTTCATTTTTCTGAACAATTATTTTCTAATTCAGATGCTTAATAAGAACCTTCGGGTCAATATGATGAAAGACACTTTGTAAAATGAAGAACCAGCATTATGCCAAATTAAAGTTTGGATCCTTGTAATGAATGAACCATTTTCTATATAGAAAACCATGGCTATGACCCAGGGGCAGTGCAGAGGCTTTTTTTTTTGGTTCTTTCTAATGAAACTTTCTCTCTTTTTTTCTCGCCAGTTGCCTTGTGTCTCAGCATTGAACGTGGCCTGCTGGACTTTGCCGCCGGTTCCCTCCGCCTCTGTGCCGCGCAGTGGTAACTGCTACTAAGCGTGTGCTCCGCAGAGCCACGTGTGTGAGGCTGGTGTTCCCTTGGAGTGCTGGTACAGGACATTTCATCCCGTTTGGGTCCCTGGCCCCCTTTTCTATTTTGGCTTCGTGAAACCTTGTTCAGCCGTTACCAGACAGAACAAAATGCCCAGCAAAATGGGGGAAAGCACTGCAGAGAAAATGTTTACACAAGGCACAAGGACCAGCCAGCTATAGCCTGATCGACTTTGTGATCTAACTGTTCACAAAGTGAAAACCATAGGACAAGCTTCGGCAGGATGAGGTGAGGGTGGGGATTGGAGAACAAGGGGGGAATAAATCTTGTTTTAATTAGCAATACAAAAGAGGGCCATTTAACTTAAAGAGGACTAGCATGGATGGTAGAATCATATCTTTGGCTCTGTATTTATTAATGGGTGACAATAACAGACAGAAGGAAAAATGAATTTGCCTCATTCAATAAAAGCAAATAATCTAGGTTAGTGGTATTGGATCCTCACTAGGGCATAGCAGGAGCATGATTAAGTTTATGTGTGGGACTGCTAGAAGTTCAATTATTTTAGGGTATTTTTAAAAGCTTTATTGAAGTATTTTAGGTTATTTTAGATTCTTGCTCGTAAGGGCCTTGCCAATTAATAAAGGCTGTGAAAGTGAAAGTGTTTGTTGCTTAGTTATGTCTGACTCTTTCTGAGTCCATGGACTGTAACCTGCCAGGTCCTCTGTCCATGGGATTCTCCAGGCAAGAAGACTGGAGTGCATAGCCATTCCTTTCTCCAGGAGATCTTCCTGACCCAGTGATAGAACCCGGGTCTCCTGCATTGCAGGAGGATTCTTCACTGTCTAGGCCAGGCTGTAACTGTAGTTATCACTGTATGCCCAGATCAAAAGTCAAGCTCTTGAGTATGACCTCAGAGTTACTACTCTTCCACCAAAGTATGTTCCACTTTTAAGTCACTCCCATAGCTCTAATTATGCTTTTAAAGGTCCAGTTGATAATCTTGATTTGTTATGGTCTTGTTTGGTTCAGACTGTACTAAAAGGAATACCTAGTTGGAAATTCTCTGCAAATTCCACTTTATTTACTGTGCTAAATTGCTTCAGTTGTGTCCAACTCTGTGCGACCCTATGAATTGTAGCCTGCCAGGCTCCTCTGTCCATGGGATTCTCCAGGCAAGAATGCTGGAGTGGATTAACATTCCCTTCTCCAGAGGATAGTCCCAACCCAGGAATCAAACCAGCATGTCTCACGTCTAACCTGCATTGGCAGGCGGGTTCTTTACCACTGATGTCACCTGGGAAGCCCCACTTTATTTACAGTTCAGTGCTTTTTGTTCCCCAAATTATTCCTTAATTTATCATCCCTGGTTGAAATATTAGAGACTTTTTAAAGAGTGTAAATTAAGAAGTTTCTGCTTTGTGTTTTATTTTTTTTGATGGTTCGACTTACACCATCCTTTAGCCCAATGACTTATTCATTTCTTATTTCTCCCTTTAGCCCCATGTCTTGTTCTCTGGGTCCATGGACCTTGAACTGAGCAGATGATAGATGAGGTTCATTCTGGCTACAGTGATATGTTAGCAGATATAAATAATAGTGTTCATTTCAATAAAATAAGATATCTTGGAACAACCAAGAAATAACTGTTATTAGTTTTATATTATTTCACTGTTTCTACTATTATCTCTGTAATGGACATGGCAGTAAATAACAGTTTTACCTTCATGTTGGGAAACCAAACACAGATCAGTTAAATGTTATAAAAAATCATGCTGTATTTTGCACCTGTTTAAAAATCAGGACAAGGAAAACATCAGAACAAGCTCTTCAAGAGGTCTATGTAGAAAGAAAATTATTATTCACTGGTTCATTGAAACTCAAGAAGGAATTTTTATATCAGAGCATTTTCTGATATCGATCTATATTAAGACTATAAAGCTAGTTTCTTAAAGAACCTCCACGTGCTCTCTATAGTGACTACACCAGTTTAAAAAAATCTGAAAATAGAACTACTATATGACTCAGCAATCCCACTCCAGGGCATATATAACTCCAAAAGATAATATACCTCAGTGTTCATTGCAGCACTGATTACAATAGCCAGGACATGGAAGCAAACTAAATGTCCACTGACCGAGCAATGGATAAAGAAGATGTGGTACCTATGTGAAAGTGAAGTCACTCAGTCGTGTCCAACTCTTTGTGACCCCATGGACATAGCCCACCAGGCTCCTCCATCCATGGGATTTTCCAGGCAAGAGTACTGGAGTGCGTTGCCATTTCCTTCTCCAGGGGATCTTCCCAACCTGGGGATTGAACCCAGGTCTCCTGCATTGTGGGCAGATGCTTTACCATCTGAGCCACCAGGGAATCCTATATACAATGGTACCTATATACAATGGAATAAACTCAGCCATAAAAAGAATAAAACTGTATCATCTGCAGAGATGTAGATGGACCCACAGGCAGTCATACAGAGTGAATTCAGAAAGAGAAAAACAAATATCATATATTGATGTATATATGTGGAACCTAGAAAAATGGTACAGATGAGCCTATTTGTAAAGCAGAAATAGACACAGACATAGAGAACAGATTTATGGATACCAAGGGGGGCTGGGGGATACTGGGATGAACTGGGAGATTGCAATTGATATCCATACACTACTATGTATAAAGTAGATAACTACCGAGAACCTACCGTATAACACAGGACATTCTACCCCAGGCTCTGTGGTGACCTAAGTAGGAAAGAAACCAAAAAAGACGGGATATATAAACATTTTTAGGGTTATTCACCTTGCTGTACAGCAGAAAATAAGCAATGCTTTAAAGCAACTATAGTTAATAAAAATTAAAAAAAAAAAAAGACCATAAAGCTAAGTACTGAGAGTTCAGTTCAGTTCAGTCGCTCAGTCATGTCCGACTCTTTGCGACCCCATGAACCACAGCACGTCAGGCCTCCCTGTCCATCACCAACTCCCGGAGTTTACCCTAACTCATGTCCATTGAGTAAGTGATGCCATCCAACCATCTCATCCTCTGTCGTCCCCTTCTCCTCCTGCCCTCAATCTTTCCCAGCATCAGGGTCTTTTCAAATGAGTCAGCTCTTCCCATCAGGTGGCCAAAGTATTGGAGTTATAGCTTCAACTTCAGTCCTTCCAATGAACACCCAGGACTGATCTCCTTTAGGATGGACTGGTTGGACCTCCTTACAGTCCAAGGGACTCTCAAGAGTCTTCTCCAACACCACAGTTCAAAAGCATCGATTCTTCAGTGCTCAACTTTCTTTATAGTCCAACTCCCTTGTCCATACATGACCACTGGAAAAACCATAGCCTTGACTAGATGGACCTTTGCTGGCAAAGTAAAATCTCTGCTTTTTAATAAATATGCTGTCTAGCTTGGTCATAACTTTCCTTCCAAGGAGTAAACGTCTTTTAATTTCATGGCTGCAGTCACAATCTGCAGTGATTTTGGAGCCGCCAAAAATAAAGTCAGTCACTGTTTCCACTGTTTCCCCATCTATTTCCCATGAAGTGATGGGCCCGGATGCCATGATCTTCATTTTCTGAATGTTGAGCTTTAAGCCAGCTTTTTCACTCTCCTCTTTCACTTTTATCAAGAGGTTCCTTAGTTCTTCTTCACTTTCTGCCATAAGGGTGGTGTCATCTGCATATCTGAGGTTATTGATATTTCTCCTGGCAATCTTGATTCCAGCTTGTGCTTCTTCCAGCCCAGCGTTTCTCATGGTGTACTCTGCATGTAAGTTAAATAAGCAGGGTGACGATATACAGCCTTGATGTACTCCTTTCGCTATTTGGAACCAGTCTGTTGTTCCATATCTGGTTCTAACTGTTGCTTCCTGACCTGCATACAGGTTTCTCAAGAGGCAGGTCAGGTGGTCTGGTATTCCCATCTCTTGAAGAATTTTCCACAATTTATTGTGATCCACACATCAAAGGCTTTGGCATAGCCAATAAAGCAGAAATAGATGCTTTATGGAACTCTCTTGCTTTTTCAATGATCCAGTGGATGTTGGCAATTTGATCTCTAGTTCCTCTACCTTTTCTAAAACAAGCTTGAACATCTGGAAGTTCATGGTTCACATATTGTTGAAGCCTGGCTTGGAGAATTTTGAGCACTACTTACTAGCTTGTGAGATGAGTGCAATTGTGCAGTAGTTTGAGCATTCTTTGGCATTGCCTTTCTTTGGGATTGGAATGAAAACTGACCTTTTTCAGTCCTGTGGCCACTCTGAGTTTTCCAAATTTGCTGACATATTGAGTGCAGCACTTTCACAGCATCATCTTCTAGGATTTGATATAACTCAACGGGAATTCTATCACCTCCACAAGGTTTGTTCGTAGTGATGCTTCTGAAGGCCCACTTGACTTCACATTCTAGGATGTCTGGCTTTAGGTGAGTGATCACACCATCATGATTATCTGGATTGTGATGATATTTTTTGTATAGTTCTTCTGTGTATTCTTGCTGCCTCTTCTTAATATATTCTGCTTCTGTTAGGTCCATACCATTTCTGTCCTTTATTGCACTAGATCTGATAGTCAGAGTGCCTGATGATCTATGGATGGAGTTTTGTGACATTATACAGGAGACATGGATCAAGACCATCCCCAAGAAAAAGAAATGCAAAAAAGCAAAATGGCTGTCTGAGGAGGCCTTACAAATAGCTGTGAAAAGAAGAGAAGTGAAAAGCAAAGGAGAAAAGGAAACATATAACCATTTGAATGCAAAGTTCCAAAGAATAGCAAGGAGAGATAAGAAAGCCTTCCTCGGCTATCAACACAAAGAAATAGAGGAAAACAATAGAATGGGAAAGACTAGAGAATTCTTCAAGAAAATTAGAGATACCAAGGGAACATTTCATGCAAAGATGGGCTTAAATAGGCACTGAGAGTAGTTGGTGTATCATCCTCTGTTCTTGTCCATCCTGAAAGGCAAGTTTCCTTAGTAGGAAGCTCCAATACCTAACTACTTGCTACCCAAAAGTTTACTTGTTTTCAGAAATTCATGTTGATGGCTTCCCTGGTGGTCTCTGGTTAAGAAGCCTCCTTGCAATGCAAGGGACACTGGTTTGATCCCTGGTCTGAGAAGATCCCACAGCCTCAGAGCAACTAATCCTCTGCACTGCAAATCCTGGGCTCTGTTCTTAAATACATGCTCCATAACGAGAGAAGCCACCACAACGAGAAGCCCACACGCCTCAACAACGAGTAGCTCCCACTCACTCACTGCAACTAGATAAAGCTCACATGCAGCAACAAAGACCCACCACAGCCAAAAATTTTTTTTCTAAATCTTAAAAAACAAAAATCCATTTTGTGGTCCAGCTGAAGCAAAACCATTGGCCTTAAATTGCATCCTCCTTTCACTGATTTTCAGGCTTTCATGATAGCTCAGTTGGTAAAGAATCCACCTGCAGGAGACCTGAGTTCGATCCCCTGGTTGGGAAGATCCCCTGGAGAAGGGAAAGGCTACCCACTCCAGTATTCTGGCCTAGAGAATTCCATGGACTGTATAGGCCATGGGGTTGCAAAAAGTCAGACACAACTGAGGGATTTTCACTTTCAATGATTTTCTAAAGAAAATCTTTGCTTAAGAGTTAGTTTTCTGTGAGTAGAACAACTGGACTTTTCATTCTAAACTTGGGAACAAAAATTGTGCTTCTTAAACTGTGCTTTCGCAGTACACTCTATGTTATAGATTGGCTCAAGAGATTCCACCACTAAAAATGATGTATTTAGAGTTGCTGTAGAAAGCAAACATGCAGGATAACCAGCTACATTTGAATTAAAAATAAACCATAAATATTTTTTAGTACATAAAATATCCCTCTGCCTTCTAAAAATATCAAAGAAGCAATCTTCTTATGAAATTAAAACTTTGCTTTTTATTTCTTTTTTTGTAGTCTAGGTTCCTTTAGTAAAGAAGCATTTTTAAGACTGAGATGAATAAATCTGGGTATGTGTATGTTGTCTCTCATAAATACATCAATAAAGTATTGTTCATTATTTTTGTAAGGTAGCTTTCCTTGCAGAATGGTTTCTTTTTGCACCTGTACTAAAAATGTCAATGGTTTTTCCAGTAGTCATGTAAGGATGTGAGAGTTGGACTATAAAGAAAGCTGAGCACAGAAGAATTGATGCTTTTGAACTGTGGTGTTGGAGAAGATTCTTGAGAGTCTCTTGGACTGCAAGGAGATCCAACCAGTTCATCCTAAAGGAGATCAGTCCTGGGTGTTCATTGGAAGGACTGATGCTGAAGCTGAAACTCCAACACTTTGGCCACTTGATGTGAAGAGCTGACTCATTGGAAGAGACCCTGATGCTGGGAAAGATTGAGGGCAGGAGGAGAAGGGGATGACAGAGGATGAGATGGTTGGATGGCATCACCGACTCAATGGACATGGGTTTGGGTGGACTCTGGGAGTTGGTGATGGACAGGGAGGCCTGGAGTGCTGCGATTCATGGGGTCACAAAGAGTTGGACACGACTGAGCAACTGAACTGAACTGAACTGAGTGTATTTTTGTCCATCCCAATCTCCCAGTTTGTCCCATCCCCGCTTTTCCCTGTTGGTTTGGTATCCATATGTTTGTTCTCTACCTCTGTGTCTCTATTTCTGCTTTGTAAATAAGATTGTCTATAATTTTTTTTTCCAGAGCACCTATTTCTAATGTAAAATACTGGAATAGTCTGAATATGGTTGGACCAATACTTGATTATATCTGAATTTTTCTCTACTGGACTGACCCATCATATTTTTTTTCATCATCACAACTTTTTTGCTCCAGAAAATCATCAGAGATTACAGTTTAGAAATATTAACCTGTATATGTAGACTTTATCTGCATCAGTTAGATCATCTGAAGGAAGAGTATCTTTCAAAGTGATTAATACTGGCAGGCAACCAGATGGCTTCACCAGTGAATTAATTCAAACATTTAAGAATGAAATAATACCAAGCTTGAACAAACTCTTCCAAAGAACAGAAAAAGGCAGCATACTTGCTAACACTTTAGGAGGCCAGAATAACCTCAATCATATAGGCTGACATGAATATTTTAAGAAAGAAAAGTTAGATTAATATATTTCCTTTAAAAAGATACAAAACATAAAACATATTAGGCTGACCTATACAAACTGTCATTGTAGGTCAAACATTGTCAAATGTTAGCCACTTCATATTCTTCAAACTAGCATTAGCAAATTGGATCTAGCTATCTTTAAGAGTAGCATAACAATCAACTGAGTTAGAAAAAAAATTGATATAATTCACACATTAAAAAAAGCAAAAAAATATTGGTCATCTTGACACTGAAAAAAACATTTGATAAGATTTAACAGCCATTCATGAAAACAATTGTTGGCAAACTAGCTACAGATGTATTACTTAATAAAGAATATTGTGGTGGGCAGAAGTCTTAGATGATCCCCAAGATTTCTGCCCAATGAGGTGTATTCTCTGTATAATTCCCTCTCCCTGAGTGTGAACAGAACATGTAAATATGATGGGATATCATTTGTGATTAAGTTGCTAATCAGTTAATGTCGAGTTAATCAAAAGACAGATTATCTAAACGGACCTGACCTAATCTGGTAAGCCATAGAGAGCAACATGGAAACTTACATTACCATGTGTAAAATAGATAGAAAACGGTAATTTGCTGTCTGGCTCAGGAAACTCAAACAGCGGCTCTCTATGAACCCAGAGGGTTGGGATGGGAGGGAGGTGGAAGGGAGGGTCAAAAGGGAGAGGGTATATGTACATGTGTGGCTGATTCATGTTGGGGTTTGACAGAAAGCAGCAAAATTCTGTAAAGCAATTATCCTTCAATAAAAAATAAATTAATTAAACACACACACACACAAGGACTGGAATCTCTCTGAAGTCAGATTTACTGTAAAGGAGATGTAGCAACAGAATACCAGCTCAAATATGTATTTCAAAACCCACAGGAACCATCATTCTCAATGACAAATATTGAAAACTTTCTCGTGAGATCAGGAATCCCCACTTGCACTGTTTCTATTCAATACTATACTAGCTGTCCTAGAAAGTGCAACAAAACAAACAAAATTAAAAGGAAAAGGATTGAAATGGAATGGATAAAATTGGCACTGTTGACAGATTACCTAATGGTGGACTTAGAATATCCAGAAGAATCCACGAACTTTTAGAACTGACAAATAAATATAGCAAGGTTGCTAGATACAAGGAAGGTCAATATACAACAAAAGCTTTATTTTTATACAACACAAAAACTGTGTTTTGTGTCTAGTAATCAACAAAATGTAGAAAATAAAACTTATAACTTACAATAGCACCAAAATAATCAAATACAATAAATACCAAAATATAATGAAAGATGTGTAAGACTTTTATACTAAAAGCTAAAAAATATTAATGAAATAATTATGGCAATACTAATGAAATTAATGAAATATGAGAAATGAAAAGAGATTTAAATAAATGGAAAGACATATCATGTTCATGAATTGGCTCAATGCTGTGAACATATCAGCTCCCCACAAATTAATCTGTATACCTACTGCAGTTTCAATATAAGTTCCAGAAGTGCTGTGGATTAAATGTTATGTTTCCTCAAATTTACATGCTGAAATCCTGATCCCCCACTGCTGTAAAGGTATTAGAACTTGGGGCCTTTGGGAGATAATTAGGTCACGTAGGTGGAGCCCTCATGAATTGTGAAGTGAAAAAGTGAGAGTCGTTCAGTCGTGTCCAACTCTCTGTGACCCCATGAACTAAACAGTTCTATCCATGGAATTCTCTAGGCCAGAATACTGGAGTGGGTAGACTATCCCTTTTGCAGTGGATCTTCCTGACCCAGGAATTGAACTGGGGTCTCCTGCATTGCAGGTGGATTCTTCACCAACTGAGCTATGAGGCAAGCCTGTATCGGTGTCCTATAAGAAGACAGATAAGCTCTCTCTCTCTCTCTCTGTCTGTCTGTCTGTCTCTCTCTCTCTCTCTCTGTCTCTCTGTTTCTCTCTCTCTCTCTCTCTACCTTGTGAGAATGCAACATGAAGAAGGCTGACTGCAAACCAGAAAGAAGGCCCTCATCAGACACTTGAACTGCAGCCCCTTGATCTTAGATGTCCCAGCTTTCAGAACTGTGAGCAATAAGTTCCTGTTGTTTAAGCTACCAAGTCTGTGGCCATTTGTTACAGAGCCTGGAGGTGACTGAGATGTGTCATAATCCCACTCGTTTATTTTTTGCTTTTATTGCTTTTATTTTATGCTTTTGACACCACATCCAAATCAGTTCCCAGATCACTATCAAGGAGCTTTTCCTCTATGTTTTTTCTAGGAGTTTCACAGCTTTGGATCTTACAATTAAGTCTTTAATACCTTCTAAGTGAATTTTTGTGAAGTCTAAGGGTCTAATTTAATTACTTTGCATGTGAATATCCGGTTTTCCCAATAGCATTTATCTCAGAAATTTCAGAAAAATGATGTCGATAAAAGAACCAGACACACGAGCTCATGCTCCAAGATTTCATTTATATAAAAAGTACAAAACAGGCAAAAATTTCCTGCAGGGTATCTTGCCTGGAGTATTCCACTCCAGTATTCTTGCCTGGAGAATCCCACGGACAGAGGAGTCTGGTGGGCTACAGTCCATAGGGTCACAAAGAGTTGAACACAACTGAAGCAACTCAGTACCTCTATTCATTAGACTAGTGCTTATTGCCTTGCAGACAGGTCAAATCTGAAAAATCACTGTTTCCAGATCAGCTCAAACATTTCAATGACGAGTCCACACAGTTTCTTTTGACATTAAAAAATGTAATTTTTTCAACCCAGCCACAAAATGTAACTGATGTATGATTCTATTCTATTATTATTCTATATTTTATATTTTATTCTATAATATCTATTAATATATTATTCTGTAAGTATAAAAACAAGCCACTCTAATCTATTGGGTTGGTCAGAAAGTTCATTCAGGTTTTTCCATAAAATGTCATGGAAAAATCCAAACAAAATTTTTGGCCAACTCAATATAATGTTATAGGTCAGGATCGTGGTCACATTTGGGGATGGTGGTGACAAGATATGGCTAAGAAGTGGGGCAAGGCTGCTGAGGTGCTGGGATGTTCTTTCTCAGTGTGGGCGCTGATGACACAGTGGGTTCTGATTGTGAAAGTGTACTGAGCCTTCTGATTGTATGTGCACTTTTCTGTGTTAACATTACACTCCAATAAAAGTAAAATTAAAAGGTAATTTGTTCAAACTTTTGTCAATAAGCGATTTACATAAAAATTAATATACACCTAAGTGGTGTGGAAATTTAGAAATCACAATTTTACAAAATTGTGTCCTATAAAAATTTTTGTATCCATCACTGCACCATGTGTACCAAAAAATTTGCTTGATTATGTTCTTTTTTCATTTCCACTGTATTTTGTTCCAAAAAGGGTATCAGGAAATAAGAAAAATGTCTCTTCATTCTGGTGACAAGGATGTCGATCAAAAATAGAAGCTACCACTTTTTGAATGTCTAGTGTATGTCACAACTGTAGCTTGTGTTGTCTCTAATTACTCAACATCTGGTGATATGAGTTTTGTTATTCCTTTTTGCAGATGGGCTAACTGAGGCTCAGAGACATAAAAGAATTTGACCAAGGCCACACTGATTTTTAAACTCAGATTTGTTTCATTTCCAAACCTGTTCTTTTTGCACCACACCATACCATCCTTGTGTCTGATTTTTAAGACAATGCCAGCTCTCTGAAATACGCCACATGAACAGTCTACCTGCTGCCCACGAGCACTGGAGTCGGGACACCGAGGACTCATTTGCCTCCATTTCCATTTCCAGTGAATCCAGACACCATGGACTTCCTACCTTAGTCTTCCTGAGTCAATGTTCCTCCTATTTAGAGAGAGCTCAAACCACCATAATCATATGTTTCAATTTCAGTTTTTGGTTTCTAAAAATAAAAAGAGGATCCATGGTCTAGATATCCTAAAGTTGACTTTTTTCATCAAATGCAGCAAATGAAATAATGATACATGAGTTGGGGGTGGTGGTTTATATGGTTTTGTCTAAGTTATGAGAAAAAAATAGTCTTACATCAAGGCTCCAAACAGGAAACGTAGGTTGTATTTTAATCACCATGTGGAACCCTGTGTAAGACTTTTACACCCTCTTGGAGAAAAAAGAACGGATGCTATATCTGCTTACATGGAGATAAGGAAATAAAGCTATTTATACTAGACTTTTAAGAAAAAATGTACATAGAGACCAAAATTAGGCTGATGTGATTGCTTTATAGACCAGCTTCTCTTTCTTGTCTCTTGTTTCACCTTAACTCTTCTCCATCAGTCACACTGCTACTACTTGAGCTTCAGTGATACATACAGGAGTTCCTGGGCAGATGCTAAGGATGATGCAGGGATCCATTGAGTCCTTCATCAAAAATCCACTGGGTGCCTGCCATATACCAGATGTACTATGTATAATAGGATGCTTAGGATAACATGGTGAGTCAGATTTTTTTCCTGCCTTTAAAAAACTTTAGTTTTGTCACTAAAGGGCTAGGGATTCAATGTCCTCGCCACCACCTCAGAACTGGCCCAAATCTACAGACTATTCCCAGAACCACTGGTTTTACTTGAAACAAGTCAGTGGAGGCTGAACCTGCTTTGGTTCTCCCCATTCCTCAAGGTTTTATTTAACAAGTCATCTGCCTCCTGCAACAAACACTGTTTCAATGCCCCCTCCATGGTCAGGTTCATACTTTCCTTTTTACTTTCCCATCTGTCCACATGCTATGTTCATGGAATCCTCCGATTGTATACTAGGACCATGTGTGTGTCTGTGTGCGTGCTCAGACACACAAATGTGCATATTCTGCCTAAACAGGGCCTCCCAATCTTCTGAAGGCATAAACCTTGACTTTAGAAAAGCTTAGAATGTCTTATTTGGTCAGTTTTGCTTAAGAAGTACTCTTGATCAACAGACTAACTGGTTGAAAGACTCTGAGCCCACCTGTCCTGCATAAGACAGGTTGGCTAATCCAAACCAACTTCTCTCGGATGAGGCCACCTGAGGTGAAGCAACAGGGCAGTGCTGGCCAGCGTGTCCACCACGTGGGGTTTGACCTGCTATCAGATGCCAAAGTTTGCCCCAGTGACTAACAGCGGGCACTGGGGTTCACTTATTACAGTTACTTCCATGAGAGAAAGTAGCCAGAAAGCATTAAATAAAAATGCAACCTTGGGTCCTTCCTAGAATCTAGCATGATATAAAAAATTCCCAAGGTCTACAACAAAGTAGAATGGAATAATTCCTGTAACCACAGGGAAATGTGCAGAATTCTTATGAGTAGAACTGCCCAGTGTCCTCCACTCCCATCCTTCTTTTCCTATAAAAATGTCTAGGTTGTACAAAGGTCAGTGGGGAAGATTTATAAGGGATTATCCTTGAGGATAGAGGCTTCCCTTGTGGCTCAGTGGTAAAGAATCCACCTGCAATGAAGAAGACGCAGGAGATGCAGGTTTGATTCCTGGGTCAGGAAGATCCCCTGCAGGAAGGCATGGCAACCCACTCCATTATTCTTGCCTGGAGAATCCCATGGACAGAGGAGCCTGGTGGGTTACAGTCCATGGGGTCACAAGGAATCAAGATGTGACTGGGCATGCATGCACACTCTGTAGGATAAACTAATTGTTCTCAAAAACAATTTTTTTTCCTGATAAAGCAAAGAATAATCAGTAGTGGGGCTTGAGGCTATCATTGCAAGGTATAGGGGTAACTTTTCAAAGAAGAGGCCACAAGGCAACTGCAAACACAACTCTCCATATTAAATTATAAGCTCCTTTGCTGCATAGGCACTAGATAGTCAAGCACTCCACACCCTAGCTGAACCCCAGCCCACATCTTCCCAGGCAGTTAGACTCCTATCCCCCTAGTCTTGAAATCCCGCAGGATTTCCTCCTCCATGGGAGAGTAAAATCCTAGACTCAAGTAAACTGTGACTTGGATGAGGCAGCTTATCCAGTTATGTCAACATAGCCTGGTGGCTAAAAGTCAGATTGCCTCATTTTGTTCTGGACACACTGTAAGGGTTTGAATCCTGTCTCCACCGCTCATTAAACATTACACCGTGGGATAAGCTGCTTTAGTTTCCTCAGCAGTAACATGGCCATGGCAATCCTCGCAGAGCTACGTGCAAGACTGAACTAGATGGCCCGTGGGAGACGTGGAATGTGACGGGGCACATGGGAGTGCTTGGCCAGTTTTTATCTGTCCCACTCCACTGGGTCTCAGACTCAACAGGGGTGATGAAGACCATCCCCTCCCAAGGGGAGGCAGGTTTCCCTCTCTTGCCATTGATAGATTCCCACTCACAGGGGTCTCTGTGAAGTTCCCCATCTCTCATAGACTGTCTCCACTTCCTACACTGAATCCCAAACTAGAAGAGGGATCTAATGGCCTCTAAATTAGAGAATCTTATGACCCTCCAAGCATTATGAAGGCTGACTTGGAGATGTGTCCTTTGAAATAATTCCAGGGGAAATATCCTTTACATGAGTGTGTTCCAAAGCAAGTTCGGCCCAATGTTGGTTCTGTGAGGTCTCGTCAAGAAAAACCTTCCATAGTTAAATACATGTTTAAAGGACTAGTACCATTTCTCTTGGAGATTCTGCATGCATGCTTAGTTGCTCAGCCGTGCCCAGCTGTTTGTGGCCCAATGGACTGTAGCCCACCAACCTCCTCCGTCCATGGAATTTTCTCATGTGCATCAATATATGAAAGGCTTGAAAAGATCACGAAGAAACTGACTTGACTTCATCTCATTCAATGTTTCTATTTATTTTATTACAAACCTGTTGTTAATATTTTGGAACCCATGTTCTTAGGAAAGCTCAGTAGAAATAGTGGGAGATGTCAAAAACAACAATAAACGATGCTACCAGCAGTAGTCACCATTACTTTGTCCTAAATTCTCAGAAAAATATTTTAAACACTCTCTACATAGCCTTGTCCACAGTTAAGTTCTCCTTTCCCTAAATCATCTTACCTGGCTGCATAACTGAGGTCTTACAGACTCTGGGATTGTTACCGAGGTCTTGTCATAGAGATGACCTGTATGTTTGTGAAAAACTTTCTGTGGTTATTAAACACACATAGCTTGATTTTGATTTTTTTCATAAGAGAGTTGTCTTCCTTAGAAACTAGATCATTCAACTCCATTCTGTACCAATATGTTTTCTCCTTTCACTCCCTCTTTGTGTAGTAATCTACTCTAGAATCTGTTCCCACAGGTTTGGGGAAGGAAAAAAAAGCCCCCAGCCCCCCCTTCCCCTTTGCCTTCCAATGCCCCCGAGCAGCTGGTAGGGTTTATTGCTCTTCCCCGACATTGGCTTCGTTCTATACACAGAGTAAGATTGATTATCCTCATTCAAAAACGTGAAGATCCAGCATGCGCCTTTGTCCTGCGTCCCCTGAGAGTGAACTGGCGTCAGCAGCACGCCGTAAAGAGGCAGCCCTCTGGGGGCCGGGAGCAGGCACACGGGGGCCACGCTACCACCCCCTGTCCTTGTCAGCCTCTACCTTGAGCTGCTCCTTCAGCAGAGAGGAGCGTGGAGAAAGGAGGCTGGTCCAGTCCTCCTGCAGAGACTGCCTGGCGGTGCTGGCCAGGCGGAAGCTATAACCAGAGCTGAGATGGCCTTTCATCCAAAGGCCCCATTACTTACAATCCAGGGCTGCACTGAGGTTGAGCAAGATGTGCTCTGTGTGTGCATATGTTTGCACACACATGTGCACACGACGCACACAGTGTCTGCCTGAGAGGCCCCCAAGGCAGGTTACACAAACCTGGCACACGACAAGGTTCTCGCCAGGCTCTCATTTTTCATTTCACCAGTTGGGCTGAAATAAAAACTCAGAGCCCCCACAGTATTGAACCACCGTTCCAGAGCCAGCCAAGGTTTGGAACATAAAGAGAGCTGAACAAACCAGCGTGTAGGCAACCCCCGGGAAAGTAATTGTTCTTCTTAGCAGCCCGGCTGCTTCTCTGCTTAGCATCTGAACAAGTTAATTTGGAAACATGGCCTTCTGGAAAGAAATGGCACTCATCTCAGCATCCGATGGATTCATGGGGAGAAATGCCCTTTCGCCAGGTAGAAACAGTAAATTATATTTGAAATCCATTTCTATTGAAGGAAAAAAAAAAAATCTTCACTTTCCCAGGAGCCACTCTTTTGGCCTGATGGCAAGATTTAACCACGGCTGTCCAACTTCAGGGGTCACTTTTTTGCTCACACTGGTGTCTGGCAACCAGGGGAAGAATTTTACTAATCGAACCAGGAGCAGTTTAATTAAATACAAATTCACATAAAGACGTTTGCCCTTTGCTAATCTTGGGCTTCAAGGAACTAATCTCAGCAGCATCTAAATCAGATAAATCAGCTAAATTGATCCTGCTCCTTAGAAAGGGTGCTTCATCTAGATCCAATCAACAGCAGATTGAGGTGTGATGTGAGATGAGGGGAAGGAATCAGGCCGTCCACTGATTCTGGGATGGGAGTCGGACTTCAAGGAGCAAAAACACCTCTGTTTCATGTTGGCTTTGTTCCCCGCTGAACTCTAGGGCTGCTGAATCGTGGCGCCAGGACTGCCCTTTCTTCTGGGCAGAGGGAGAGACAGCAGTGGGCTCAGAGAGGAAGAGCTGGAGAAATATGATCTAGACATTGTGTCTTTTTGTTCTGTCCACAGTTTTGCAAGTCTGCATTTGACCTTCCATCCCCTATTAATTAGAACCTGCTATGTTTCTGGCACTGAGCTAGATGTTTCCCAAATTATCTTTCATACCATACACCTGAAAACTCAACTAAAAAGTAACATGGGATAGGTGTCCCTGGGAGTGAATCCTATCTCACAAGGATTAGCTGTGTGACTTGGGGCAAGTCAGTTCAGCTCTCTGAACCCCAGTTCTCTCATCTGTAAGATCAAAAGAGTGATAGTGACAGTGAAAGATTAACTGTGATAAACCTTAAAAAAAAAAGAAAGCATGTCACACAGCTATCACTCTTATTCCCATTTTACAGATGGGAATGTGGCTCAGACAAGATGAACTGTCTCAGACCTCGCTGCAAGTCAGTCACAGATTTGGGGGATACAAATTAGTGAAGAGTACTTTCAAGAAATTGAGGAGTTGGGAAACAGAAATAAATGCTAGAAAGGGAAGTTAAAAGTTACTAGAGAGGCAATGGTATGGAAGCCTGGGGTTTGATAAGATTTCATATTGTGAGACTAACAGGAGAGAGAAGAAAAAACCAAAGATTAAGCCTTGGGACCCATCTGTGCCTCAGGCTGGGAAAAAGAGGCAGGAATCCCCTTTCTCCTCCCTATCCTTGATATCTTGGGGCTGCAGAATGCACCTGATTGCAGGTGAGTTACTTGGTGGGCCTCAGATGACAAAGGAAGCCCAATGTGAGGGACACAGAAAAGAGAAGGTGGTAGGGAAAACTCAGGGAGGAAATTCAGAAGACCTCTGGGTTGAGCACTATAGGATCCTAAAATAACGAAAAGTCTTGTGTGGGTGACCAGAAAGAATTATCATGTAGGGCACTAGCTAGGGAAGAATGGAAAGTCAAAAGGTGAAGACCAGGTTCAGTCTCTTTCTAAGAATGGGCTTCATTCACTCATTCCTTTCAGTTCAGTTCATTTCAGTCACTCAGTCATGTCCAACTCTTTGTGACCCCATGGACTGCAGCATGCCAGGCTTGCAGAAGTCCATCACCAACTCCCGGAGCTTGCTGAAATTCACATCCATTGAGTCGGTGATGCCATCCAACCATTCATTCCTTTATTCTTTCCCAAATTTTAGGCAGGAGGATGCTACTAAATTTCATGAATAAATAGATCTCCTGCCTTCAAGGATGTCTCAGTCTGTGATCGCAGGAAAAAGAGAAGAGAGCACTGTGAATGAGGGGAAGTAGGGGGCCTGGGGAGGTGATAGGGTGGAAGTAACAGAACAGAGGAAGTCTGGCTCGTGGGTAAGTGACGAAGTACTTAAATGACAAGATGGTGCCAGGAAGTTCATAGAATGAGCCAAAGATGAGTAACCCACAGTTTTAAGGACAGTAGTGATGACAATAGCAATTCTATTTTCAGAGCTCTTAGTTCCTTTTTGTCTGTTTAACTTTCCTACCTACAAATATATCTCATTTATTCCTCACAATGTTAGTATGTAGTATATGATATTCCCCCTTTATTTATGGATGAGGAAACAGAGGCTCAGAGTAGCAAAGTTTCACAGTTTCTAATCCATAAGCTTGGGCAAGATATTTCACTGCAGTGTCATGTAGCAAATCCACAGTCTTCTTCCAGCACCACTTTATTCCTAATAAACCATGTCCAGATTTTATTGGCTTGTATCAAGGATATCTTTACAAAATCTTCACAGTAGTTTTGGTGTTCGGAGTTTTTTTTTTTTTTTTCCTGGAATTTTATCCAAAGAAAGAACATGGTGTAATAACCCAATTCAAAAACTAACATCAATCTCCTTTTGTGCCAAGAATCTGAATTTCATCAAATGGATCTCTTGAACCCATTCCCTATGAGTTAATAATTAAAGTTCCCACTGCACAACCTCCATGCGTGTGTTTGTTTGTATTGCCTAATAATTGGCATCCAAAGACAGTTTACCACCCACCCCCCTCCAAAAAAAGGCTTTGAAGTGTGTGTCCTCCTCTTTCCAGGAACAAAATGGTCCTTTGAGAAAATTAGTACCACCATGGCTGTAGAGATAATCCAGTCTAATTCAGTTCTCCAGTTATAGACTGAACCTCAAGTACCAACCAATTGAATGATTTGCCGAGAGCAGTGAGAGCATTTTATTTAAATTCACATGTCAGTATTTTTGTATTTTATGGGCATTTATATGTCCTCTATGTAAAATTATGAACTACAGTCTATCAGGAATTATCTAGTTTAATGCCCTCATTTTATAAATGAGGAAACAGAGGCACAGAGCAAAGTGATGAGTCTGATCATCACTGGTTCACGGGGAACCAGTGAAAGAGTTAAAATCCCAGTCTCCCAACTCCCTCCTTGGACATTTTGCGTAGACAGTGCTTCTCTCAATACAGTCCATGGGCAACATCATGTGTTAAAGAAAATCTGCCTCCCATTCTGGACTTGCTAAATCATGATTTCTGGTAGTAGCTCAGGAATCTCAAAGCCTACGCCTGAGAACCCCTGGCATGTAGACATTGTCATTTTTAAAATGCAGATTTGATGGTCTAGTGCTATGACGAGACAATGTTGACATTCCCCTTGTATCTAAGAGCTTCATGGAGAAAGCAGTCAAAGATCCCTTGTAAACTTTCATTAGATTTTTCATTGTGATTTTTTTTTTTTTTTTTTGCCTCCATACATAAGTAAATGACAGCCCCCTCCAGTATCCTTGCCTGAAAAATACAGAGGAGCCTGGTGGGCTACAGTCCATGGGGTTGCAAAGAGTTGGAAAGGACTGAGCAACTGAGCACTCATGCATGCACCCTCCATTAAGTCAGTGTTCCCTTCCCTCCTTGAAGCTCTTTTTCTGTGCCAAGAAAAGGCAGGCAGAGGTGGGCAACATCAGCTCCTCACTTTTCCTGCCTTCTGACTACTGTTGGCTCCTTCTCCACTTTGGTCTCCTGCTCAAGTTTCTCTCAATGAACCTGTTTGTTTCATTGCAGGAACTCCCTAAAGAGTCCTACTTTTCACTCATATTGTGCCTATCCTAAATATTTACAAATTTGGGAAGAGAGTGAGAAGAGATGATGAATTTGAGTCAAGAGGAACATTCCAAATGCATTTTCAAATGTGAAAGGCAAAGCATTGCATCCACTTGTCCCATATCAGTGAGATTATGAATCCAGATTAGAGGTTGGCTCTCCAGATTTTCAAATCACTGTCCATGTCTAGACTTGAAAAAATGCCACTCCTTTTAGAGTCCAGTTCTAACAAGAATCCTGCTAACTCAATTTTATCAGAATCCCCACACTTGATGTCTGATCACCTTCAGTTTCTGATCAAGTTCCTTATCCTCCACCAACCCCCAGGTCACCCTGATCAGCATATCTGATCACTCTGGCCTGCCTTTAGCAAGCATCTTGTTAGGTCAGGTTCATCAGACTCCTCCCTTACCTCTGGTGTTTCCTCTTAGTAATTTTCCACCCACTGGCTCTTCTCCTACCCTGGCTCCTTGGCCTTATTGTATTTGGAGTTAAATCCAATCTCTCTCCCCTAACACAAAATTTCACTGTATTAAGTAGCTCCTCTTCAAGAAAGTTTTATCATTCTTTTAAAACGTGTCATGAATAATTCTTTCCTTAACAATATAATGTCTATAAACGGTCTATTTGTGGTCCCCAAGGTTTTTCTAAAATTGGTGGGGCAAAACTCAAAGTCACCCTGATCCCAAATCACAAAGAAAATGTATACTCCATTTATGTGCAAGCTCACTTCTCAATATTAAGTCTATTAAACCATAATGAAACAACAGTTCAATATTGCAAAGCTCATGCTGGCCAAGCATTGGTGAACTAGATGTTTTAAAATACACATGCCCTAAAAATTGAGTGCCTGTCTTCACCACAATGAGAATAAAGCTCCAGGTGTTTATGTGGCCTAGACTGCCATAGAAAGTGGAGTAAAGTTCAAGAATCCACTGAGTTTTAGAACCCAACAGGAAAAAAATGGAGTCATTCCTACTTCCACTCCACTTTCAGCCTTCTCACACAGATCATGAGAACTGTGATACATCTAATGGATAACTGCACAACTCTTCAGGTTTCATTGGCTGTATGATCATGAGAAAGGGACAGTGTTTATCAGCTGACTCTGCCCTAGAAGGGGGCTTCCCTCAGAGCTCAGTCAGTAAAGAATCTGCCTGCAGTGCAGCAGACCCAGGTTTGATCCCTGGGTCAGGAAGATCCCCTGGAGAAGGAAATGGCAACTCACTCCAGTATCCTTGCCTGGAAAATCCCATGGACAGAGGAGCCTCGTGGGCTGCAGTCCATGGGGTCACAAAGAGTTGGGCTTGGTTGAGTAACTAACACTGCTACTTCTGCCCTAGAATATCTTTTCAATGTGGATCCCTGGCAAGGTGACCAGACACCATGACCCAAGCCAAGTAGATGATTAAGTCAGACAGTTAATAAGTACATACTGAGACTCCAGGTCCTGGGTGTTCATTGGAAGGATTGATGCTGAAGCTGAAACTTCAACACTTTGGCCACCTCATGCGAAGAGTTGACTCATTGGAAAAGACGGTGATGCTGGGAGGGATTGGGGGCAGGAGGAGAAGGGGACAACAGGATGAGATGGCTGCATGGCATCACTGACTCGATGGGCATGAGTTTGAGTAAACTCTGGGAGTTGGTGATGGACAGGGAGGCCTGGCGTGCTGTGATTCATGGGGTCGCAAAGAGTCGGACACGACTGAGTGACTGAACTGAACTGAACTGAGACTCCAGGCAGGACAAAGTAGCCAGGATAACTATAGTTAGCATGTGACCACCGTAGATCAGCATGCTGGACATTGATGATCTGCTACTACTTAACCCGCTTACCACCATTCCACATGCCGGATGCCTGATGTCCTGCTGTCTCCATCAGCCATCATGGCACATCTCTTTCTCTGCTTCCTTGCTGCCATGTTGTACTTCCCCCCAGCTCATTCATTCGATACCACCTATTGAAAACACTGGTTGATGGTTTCACTGTTTTCTCCCCTATTGGTTGATACAGTCTCAGAGACCAGGAATATATTTTCAAATATACACTGTATAAGATGGCTAAGCACACTTATTTTACAGTCAGACTACCCACATTCTTGGTGGGCCTCTCTGGTGGCTCAGATTGGTAAAGAATCTGCCTGCAATGCAGGAGACCCGGGTTTGATCCCTGAGTCAGGAAGATCCCCTGAAGAAGGGAATGGCTACCCACTCCCATATTCTTTCCAGGAGAATTCCATGGACAGAGAAGCCTGTCAGGCTACAGCCCATGGGGTTGCAAAGAGTCTGACATGACTGAGCGACTAATACACAAAACACAATACCCAATTTCCTGGACCTAATTCTGTGATTTACTCCTTTCTATCCCTAAGACCTTGGGGAAGGTGCTTAGTCTCACCAGGCCTTAGTTTCTCATCTTTAAATGAGAGAAAATAAGAATTATGTTTTAGGTTTGTTGTGTAAATGAGATAGGGCTTACCTCATAGCTCAGTTGCTAAAGAATCCACCCTCAATGCAGGAGACCCGGTAAATGAGATAATAAACACACAAAGGTATATTTATTCTCGTTAAGTAATAAGGTCCCAGTTCAGAACTCTTGAGCTGTTCTATGGTTTTACATGTGTCATTGAGCTCTTTTGTTAAAATTAATTAATTGTTTTCATTTTGGTTGTGCTGGGTCTTCTTTGCTGAGCGTGGGCTTGTCTCGAACTGTGGCAAGTGGGGGCGACTCCTCACTCCGGCGCACGGGTTTCTCACTGTGTCGGCTTCTCTTACTGGGGAGCGCAGGCTCTGGTGCAGGGGCATCCACCGTTGTGGCACAGGGGCTTGGTTGCCCTGGGGCATGTGGGGTCTTCCCAGAACAGGGATTGAACCCGTGGCCCAGGCAGGTGGATTCTTCTCCATTCTACCACCAGGGAAGTCTTCAGTGAACGCTTATGACAACTTTCTATCATGCTCATCCCTATTTTGCAATGAGGAAGCTGAAGCAGAGAGGTATGCCACAAGCCTAAGATCCTAAAGCCAGTAACGGCAGGACCGGTGTTTGAAGCCAGGCTGTCTGGTTTCAGAATCCGTGCTCTCAACCTCCATGCCCCACTCCCTTGAAACAAAGCCCAATCTGGTAACCATATGGAAATATCCTATGTTACTCTCCCAGGACTCTTTAAGATAGTGCCACCATTTGCACTGGAAAGTGATGTCACTGTGGGTGAATCCTATTCATCACTTTCTCATGATGTGGAATCAGATAGGGCTAATTGACATCTGGTGGAAGCTATGCTTCAGGCCAGCGGTACTCAAACTTCTCCTGACCCTTGTTCCTTGTTCCATCTTTAGTTCAGCATTCAGTAGTTTCTGGGAGTGTGCCCTGAACTGTCTAGCATAAACCTGAATTGGCACAGCATATGCCTGAACTATAACTTTCCAACAAAGGCAAATGGAAGATAGACATGCACACATTGCTTCATAATAGAATAATGACTCCCAGGAATGAAACAAATATGGTGGCCTGGTCCGTAGAAAATCAAGACACATCATCTCAGCTTTGGACACAGTGTGCCCCTTGATATTTGGTGAAAACAGCTCAATTCTTGAGCCAAAATGGGCCTCCATAAGGGTTTCCCTTGTAGCCCAGCTAGTAAAGAATCTCCTTGCAATACAGGAGACCCGGGTTTGATTCCTGGGCTGGGAAGACCCCCTGGAGAGGAAATGGCAACTCATTCCAATATTCTTGCCTGGAGAGTCCCATGGACAGAGGAGCCTGGCAGGCTACCCATCCATGGGGTCGCAAGAGTTGGACACGACTTAGCAACTAAACCACCACAAAGAAAGAAGCAGGATGCTCTCCAAAATCTAAAACATGTGAGGGCTTTGACCAAAATTAACTCTGAGGTGCCTGTCTACAGCTATCCAAGGAAAAAGGAAAACCAGTCCCTTTCCCACACATTATCCTTTCTGACTCCAGATTTCTGAAGAACTGAACAAAGGTAAGGATCCCAAAGGACTTAGAACTATCTGGATAATTTTCACAGACAAAGTTTTAGAAATAGAAAAGCAGTTCTATTTAATAAAAGGGAGAAAGAAACAGCTTTCAAAGCATAAAAATTGCCACTATGAGACTTCCAGGGACGCATTCAGAAACCCTGCAGAAAAACTGACTTTCTTGTATAAGCAATCGGATAATAAGACTCCTTTAAGAAGCCCAGAATAGTTAAATTCATCACCATAATTTAATTGTACAGGTTATTAAAGAGCAGTTCGCCTCCCCTCTTTCTCCGGCGCTGCTTCTGTGTATTAAACTCAGACTAATCAAATTGGGAGATTCCAAGAGTACTGTATTAGTCATCCCCATCCCTTTTAATTTGTTTAATGGCCTCCTCTGTGTGTGTTTTCTGACTGGCTGGACATCGCTTAGCCTTACCATGACATGTAAGTAAAGAATGGATAGGAAAACTTCTACAGAAAAGAATAAAGCGTGCCTCCATTCTAAACTTACATCTGATGTTTGAGTAATTCATGGGACGTGGCCTGCAAGCAATGGCGCTTATTATTTCTGCTGAGCAGTCTCCAGACACAGGAGAAGAGAGAGGGCGAAGAAAGGAAGGAAGGAAGAAAAAAAAAGAGTCTGAATTTACACTCACCGCTTCAAAAGCCCTTTTGTACTCAGCCAAGTTCTCCCGGTTAAAGATGCCCGATTTGCCAAAAAGTCGCCTGCAAGAAAGCACACGACACAACAAAAGTATAAAATAGTCCATTAAAGGACTCTTATTCTGCCCACCCCCACCTTGTTTTAATTTTTCTTTTACGTGAAAGACATATTTTTAGAGAGCGGCACTTAGTACTCAACAATGCTGGCTGGGATTAGCAAAGATTCACCTCGTTAGTGAAGCTTTGAACGCCAGTGGGCTCTTTGGGTCGATTGTCTTTTCACCTGGCTTGGGCCACCAAGTCACGGTGAACTAAGAATAGGGGTTATTTAGCATGTAGCACCCGTCGGAGAGCAGCCTCTCCGAGCGGTGGTCTGAGCGGAGTGAGAATGGCTGTCTTGTTTGGGTGGTTGTTTTTAGCTGTTTTTACACATTCAGACTTTCTGTCCATTCAGCCAGGGAGGCCACGTGTCCAAAACCAGAAAGGGGCTAGCGCTTTAGAACAACTTGGTTAAACTTACCATTTCGTATGGAGGACAGTTTAGGCAATTTTCCAACCAATTGTGAGAACTGAATGTTTTTAAATGTTTACATTTTTACACAGATGCTAAAACCCTTGCATAGGTTACAGGGTGGGGGAGCAGGTAGGGAAGCAGGAGAAAGTCAAAATCAACAAAGAGTGATTGGTAACTTCTTCTATCACAGGCTGCCTGGACACCTGCTGAAAAGTCACAAGTCTAGTTAAGTCACTGGTTCAATGTTTTGGTTTCCACGATGCCAACTGGCTGAATTTTCCAATGAACTGCCCAGTTGTTTGGCATTTTTCAGGAACAACTCTGGATCAATTTGAATTATTTAGAAGCAAGTATCCCATTGGTGGATGATCAAAGCCTGTGTTTTCTTTTTATTTCCTTCCTGGGCACCTGCTGTTTTGTCTATTTTAACACTGATTAGTACCCTCAACCTTGGGAAGGGTGGTTCAGTTTACTTCAACAAATATTTTATTGAACACCTGTCATATACCAAGCACATTGCTAGCTTCTGGAGATAGAAAGATAAAATGCGGTGCTTGCTGTCATCCACAATTTGAGGATTTAATGGGAGACAGATGTGTTTTCAAAGCAATGCCACCGAAAGAAACCCAGAGTGGTTTGAAACTCCTGGGGAGGAGCCTTTGGTGCAATCTGGGCTCCCAGGAGCTTCAAGAAGGTGAAGACTGGGTGAGGTTTTAAAGGATATGGAGGGGGCTTCCCTGGTGGCTCAGTGGTGAAGAATCTGCTTGCCATTGTAGTAGGGACACCGGTTTGATCCCTGGTCTGGGAAGATCCCACATACTACAGAGCAACTAAGCCCATGTGCCCCAACTACTGAGCCTGTGTCTCTAGAGCCTGGGAGCAGCAACTACTGAAACATTCATGTCCTAGAGACCGTGCATCACATCAAGAGAAGCCACTGTAATGAGAAGCCCGTGTCCCACAACTAGAGAAAAGCCCTTGAAGCAATGAAGACCCACCAGAGCCAAAAATAAATAAATAACTATGAGACTGCCTCTAAGATCCCCAGTTTAAAAAAATAAAGGATATGGGGGAATAAACCAGCTAACAAAGGAGAAAGGAATTCCAGGAAGAAGGAATCACACAAGACAAGGAAAAGATGCATACAATAGTGTTGATGGGTCTTTAAGAGACTTGTAAATGAGGCATTTTGTTATCTGGAAGTTACCAGCTGAGTAGGGATTAGTTATCTGATTGACCCATCCTAGCTTAGGGCAAAGCTGCAAAGAAACAGATATGAAATAGGTAAGTGTTGTGTGAAATATCAATAACCTCAGATATGCAGATGACACCACCCTTATGGCAGAAAGCAAAGAAGAACTAAAAAGCCTTTTGATAAAAGTGACAGAGAGTGAAAAAGTTGGCTTAAAGCTCAACGTTCAGAAAACGAAGATCATGGCATCCAGTCCCATCACTTCATGGCAAATAGATGGGGAAACAGTGACAGACTTTATTTCTTGGGCTCCAAAATCACTGCAGATGGTGACTGCAGCCATGAAGTTAAAAGATGCTCCTTGGGAGAAAAGCAATGACCAACCTAGACAGCATATTAAAAAGCAGAGACATTACTTTACCAACAAACGTCCATCTAGTCAAAGCTATGGTTTTTCCAGTAGTCATGTATAGATATGAGAGTAGGACTATAAAGAAAGCTGAGCACCAAAGAATTTTGATGCTTTTGAACTGTGATGTTGGAGAAGACTCTAGAGAGTCCCTTGGCCTGCAAGGAGATGAAACCAGTCAATCCTAAAGGAAATCAGTCCTGAATATTCATTGGAAGGACTAATGCTGAAGTTGAAATTCCAATACTTTGGTCAACTGCTGCAAACAACTGACTCATTGGAAAAGACCCTGATGCTGGGAAAGATTGAAGGTGGGAGGAGAAGGGAACGACAGAGAATGAGATGGTTAGTTGACATCACCAACTCAATGCACATGAGTTTGAGTAGGCTCTGGGAGTTGATAATGGACAGGGAGGCCTGGTGTGCTGCAGTCCATGGGGTCCCAAAGAGTCGGACACGACTGAACTGAAGTGTTGTGTGTTAGTTGCTCAGTCGTGTCTGACTCTGCGACCCCATGGACTGTGGCCTGCCAGGCTCCTTTGTCCATGGGATTCTCCAGTCTAGAATACTGGAGTGGGTAGCCATGCCTTTCTCCAAAGGATCTTCCCAACCCAGACATTGAACCTGGGTCTCCTGCTTTGTCAGTAGATTCTTTACCGTCTGAGCCACCAGGGAAGCCCATGAAACAGGTAAACTGTGCAGAATCGTATGAGAAGGATTGAGCAGGAATGGTGAGGTCAAGAGAACCAATTCTACACAGTTCTACCCTAGCATTAATTTCACTGGTGAAGGGTTGCTTAAGCCCAGCAGTGTTCCCACTGAACTAGTTCAGGCATAGGTACTTAATCCAAATAGATTAAGTGAGAAAAAAGGATACATTTCTCAGTGTTTTGGGGAGTGAGAATCTTCCTTTCACTTAATTTAGTGGTAATTTGATGTGTGGTTGGGAAACACAGCAGCTATGCTGCTACTAGAGAGACATTAAATCCTGTCATACTGTTTGGTGTCTCTGTTTTCTTTTGCTAAGTCTATCTTGAATTTCCTTTGGGAATCAATCCCTTTCATCTGTGTGTCTTGAGTGGAATCAATCTCATCTTCAGCTCCAGGTAGATTGAATTGGGTTTTCTGTCCCTTGCCAAAATAGACTTCTAATTAACACACAGAACAAAGGATAGAGTAAGAAAGATAACATAAAGGAAAGGCAGGGGTTAATGCATGAAATGCAGTCACTTGCTTTAGGTAGGGTTACTGATCTGGGTCTAAACTTTTCAGCAGCCAGTGCAAAGAGAGAAATATAAGCAGTTGTTGCTACAGACTAAATGTTTACATCAACCCCCAATTCATATGTTGAAATCCTATTCTCTAATATTATAGTATCTGGAGGTGGGGTCTTCAGAAGGTGTTTAGGTCTTAAGGGTGAAGCTCTCATGAATGGGACTACTCTCCTTATAAAATTAAAAGATGACCCAGAGAGCTGTTTTTCCTTTTCCTTCTGTAAGGACCCATCAAGAAAATAGCCGTCTATGAACCAGGACATGAACCCTCATGTCCTGAATCTTCCAGCACCTTCCCAGCCCCTAGAACAAAACTATGAGAAATTTCTGTTGTTTATAAGCCACCCAGTCTATGAGATTCTGTTATAGCCAGAATGAATTAAGATAGTTATTTCCAAAGTTCATAATGCCTATTGATTAAAACAAGCCAGATGTTTAGAAAAAGGACAACTATGCTTAGAAACAGGAATCTAAAAGAAATTTCTCCCATGGGCCATTTGATGTGGTGGCAAACAGCAGTCTCAGTAAATATCCTTACAATAAATAAAATTAGTACTTACGCTTTGATTTTTCATAACCTCTGTTAGTGTAAGTTGAAGACTTTATAACCAAATATGATAATTTAGGAAAAGTAACTCTACTGGAGTCTAAAACCACAGAGTCTGGAAATCTAGATTTTTGCAGCCTTGGATTAATCCAGGGAAAATTTTCTATTTCTCCTGAATAACAATTTCCTGTAGAGCCCTAGGAGGGTCGTAGTGACCTCAGAGCCCCTTTGAGGCTTGCAAAAATCTGTGTCTCCCCAGACCTACTTCAGTTAAGAGTCTCTGCTTGGAACTCCACTTTCCATAAAAAGGAAAAAAGATTTTTACTAATGAGTTTTTAAACAAATGAACAAAATTCTTTCGAGAACCAATGATCTGGATCAATTTATTGTCTACTTATTTTTCAGATCTGTCCCTATAAGAAGCATTGCTTCTTTGTAAGATTTCTAAGATTTTATAAGTGTAGACAGATTGGAGATCATGAATCCTGAAAATACCCAGAGGGCATTTAGTTTATGTCCGGTAAAGAGAAGACCCTAGGTCTCAACAGTTGAGTTTCTTCGGAAAATCTGGGAAGAAAAAACTGTATGTGCTTCACTCAGCCATTCCATTTTTCTTTTTCAAAGAGGGCTGTCCGAAGGAAGTTCTTTGCTCATCCACACCATCAGTCTTATTCTAGTTATCCTTGCCATAACTCTAATGTGGAGAGTATTGCTTATGTCTGGGGTATAAATCTTGGGTTCAACCATCAGACTTGGTTGTTTCAAACTGAACTTCTTACTCACTTCAACATAGCCTCCTCAGTAATAAAGGACTAACAGTAACAACCCAGCCCTAACAAAGTCAGTCCCTGGAGAAGAAAATGCAACCCACTCCAGTATTCTTGCCTGGAAAATCCTATGGACAGAGGAGCTTGGTGGGCTACAGTCAATGGGGTCACAAAAGAGTAGCACACAACTTAGCAATTAAACCGAACAAAGTAAGTGGGGATTAAACAATTCCTTCATAGGATATGCAGTCAGCTATGAGGATACTGATGGAATAATGTGCACAGGTGAGCCTGAGCAGCTATCTGGCAGTCCTGCTGTTCCAGGGTGTGATCTAAATCTATCCTAGCATCACACCACTGAGGGTGATGGAGTCAAGATTTTGTGACTGGCTGGGAGTTCCAGGGTGGTGGCAGCGACTTTAGACTCTCCCAGATTTTCAACACCTGTTTTTACATCTTGACTCTGAGATATTGGTCCAGGAGAATACTGGTGACATGGAGATCCATCCTTCCTTTCTCAAAATGAGGTTTCCAGAAGTTTCCTCACCTGGCTTTGCTCTTCTCTCCACAGTCCCTTTCCCCCCTGCAATTTGAGAAAGGAGTCTGAACAGAAAGAAAGTAAAGTCGGTCAGTCATGTCTGACTCTTTGTGACACCGTGAACTGTAACCTGCCAGACTCCTCTGTCCATGGGATTCTCCAGGCAAGAATACTGGCGTGGGTTGCCAGTGGGATCTTCCTGACCCAGGAGAACTTCCCAAACTGCTAATCCTACATTATCATGGGACATACTGTTAGAGGATTTTTACTATAGTTCTCAACTGCTTTATTTCCTCAATTTGGTTCAGAAACAAGGTAGTAAAAACAATATTTACTGGGCCCCTGTAAAGACTATTAAGAAAAAGTTGATTTCTAGTTGTGATTAAAGTCAAACAGTTTAACCTTATCAAAACTTCTCTCCAGAAGCATTTAAAGCTCATAATGACTTTTAAAAGGACTTCCTCTTTTAATTAATGGTTTGATAACGTCTTTTCCTGAAACTGAAGTTGAAGTTTCACTTTTCAGATGGAACCCCTACCCCTACAAGGACACAGGAATGGAAAATTACCAATAATGATACTGCAGCACAATGACAAGGTGAGTTTTCCAAACATGAGAAATCCCCATGTTCAGAAGTACAGGATAGTGACAAAAGGAAGGGCATGGTTGCTTGATATCCTTGACTCTTGACCTTGTTGTTATAGCACAGATAAGAGTAACAAAATGTCCAATGAAAATTGAGATGTACCCTTAGGAAAGATGATCACCAACTTTTTAGGCCAGAGGATGACAAAGGGGTAGGGGCGGAGAGCAGAAAGTTAATTCTGGTAGAGAGGATATAATTGAAAAAAAGGCCACCCTCAGGACCAGCTCACCTTCTTCCTAGAAGCTACAGTATCAGTGATAATGAATCCCTCCTTCATTTGGCAAAACCAGCCAGATATACACAACTCCAACATGAAGGCATAGCTTCAGCCTCCACCATCTTAAATTCATGCCTGCGTTCTTGGCCCCGAGAGATGCACACAGGAAAAGGAAATTAGCAATTTGGAATACGTTAGGGTCAAATGGCCTCACTAACATCTGATGCAGAGAAGGCAATGGCACCCAACTCCAGTACTCTTGCCTGGAAAATCCCATGGGTGGAGGAGCCTGGTGGGCTGCAGTCCATGGGGTTGCTAAGAGTCGGACACGACTGAGCGACTTCACTTTCACTCTTCACTTTCATGCACTGGAGAAGGAAATGGCAACCCACTCCAGTATTCTTGCCTGGAGAATCCCAGAGATGGGGAGCCTGGTGGGCTGCCGTCTATGGGGTCGCACAGAGTCGGACATGACTGAAGCGACTTAGCAGCAGCAGCAACATCTGATGAGATGGGGCTCTATGGAACTGCTGGGAGCCACTGCCCTGAGTGACACAGGTCTTAAAAGGTTATGGGTAGACCCTATAAAACTCTAAACTTCCTTAGATAATCCCATTTTAAAGCCATCAGTTCATGAATTCATTTAAACCCTTTTGGATCTGTTCATTTTTCCAGCTTGAACCTGACAGATTTTCTTTGCTGCCTCCTGCTAAGAGTTAATTTTTTTCCCCCTTTTAACTAGTCCAATGATCATATCTCTGAAAAGAGATTCTAGCTTCACAAACTTAACCTATTTGAATGCCATTTGCACATTCTTGCAGATTGATTTCTCTTTTCTGTTTAAATAACTACCACCACTTCCCTGTGGATTCAATGGTCAAAACTAAAAGAATCTGAACTTAAAATGAGGGTAACTTGATTTCTTTGAAAAGAAAATTGTTTCTCTCTCAAGATACTCAAAATGCATTTTTGTGAAAGAATAGCACATAATACCGTCTCATCACAAAATTGAATGAGACAATATATTTCACAAGGCATCTAAAGCTATGCTACTTCTCTAAGCTTAAGGTCAACACATTTTATAAAAGACCCCAAAAAAGCATAAACCAAAAGAAAAATTAATAATTTTTGATTACTTTAAAATTAAGAGCTTCTAGGACTTAAGAGGGTGAAAAAGGTACTCATAGAGTAGAAAGGGATTTTGCAATATTTAGCTAGTTTGTAATATTTCTTACATCTAAAATATATAAAGGTATTATTTAATTGAATAAGAAAAGGAAACTAAAAAGAAAAATTAACAAAAATAGGCTCCTCACTAAAGAGGAAATCTAAGTGGATAAAAAAAATATGAAAGGGTTCTAGTCATCAAGGAAATGAAAAATAAAACCATGATGAGACAGGGATACCCACAGATGGCCACATTAAAAGCAAACAAACAACAACAACAAAAATACAAAGATGAGATGAGATACTCTCAAATACTAAGATGTTGATGAGAATGTGGAACAATGGAAACATACGGACATTGTTGGCAGGAAAGTAAGCTGTTTGGTACCACTAAGGAAAGCTGAAAGTATGTATAGCCCCAAATCCCATCAATGCCACTCCTTGGTTCGCTACCCTAGAGACACATACACATAAAAACATGCACCAGACTCATAGAAAACAATTATGGTTACCAAAGAGAAGAGGAAGGGACAAATTAAGGGTATGGGATTAACAGATAAAAACCACTAAAATGAATAGAAACAATTATTTACTATATAGCATAAGGAAATACATTCAATATCTTGTAATAACTTCTGATGGAATATTATCTGAAAAAATACATAACTGAATCACTCACTGAACACCTGAAATTAACACAATATTGTAAATCAACCATTTGCTGTTCAGTCACTCAGTTGTGTCCGACTCTTTGCGACTCCATGGACTGTAGCACACCAGGCTTCCCTATCCTACACCATATCCCCCAGCTTGCTCAAACTCATGTCCATTGAGTTGATGATGCCATCCAACCATCTCGTCCTCTCATCTCCTTCTCCTCCCACCTTCAATCTTTCCCAGCATCAGGGTCTTCAGTTAAAAAATGTGTACCAGGAGCCATTTATGGGGACATTTGCAGCAGCATTTGTATACAGCCGAAATGAGACAGGGATACCCACAGATGGCCACATTAAAAGCAAACAAACAACAATAACAAAAATACAAAGATGAGATGAGATACTCTCAAATACTAAGATGTTGATGAGAATGTGCAGCCCAAATGTGTCCCTACAGTGCTGTGTGTGCTCACTCATGTCTGACTCTTTGTGATTCCATGGACTGTAGCCAACCAAGCTCCTCTATGCATGGAATTTTCCAGGCAAGAATACTGGAGTGGGATGTCATTTCCTACTGCAGGGGACATTCCAACCCAGGAATCAAACCTGCGTCTCTGGCATCTCCTGCTTTGGCAGGCAGATTCCTTACCATGTGCCACCTAGGAAACCCATCTCTACAGTAGAACACATGAATAAATCAGGGTATAACAAAATGGGTAAATACTGTTATGAAAATGAACAAATTACAGACACAGGTAACAATGCTAAATCTTAAAAGTAAATATCATGTTAAGTAAAACAAGCCAGATATTTTAAAAAATTCATGAGACATACTTGAATATTGAAATTTAAGAGTATAGAAAGGAAGTAAAAGGAAATGATAGTAATAGGAAATAAAGGAAATGATAGGGTACTGAAAAAGGAACTCCCCAGGATGGTAGGTGCCCAATAAGCTACTGGAGATCAGTGGAGAAATAACTCCAGAAAGAATGAAGGGATGGAGCCAAAGCAAAAACAACACCCAGTTGTGGATGGGACTGGTGATAGAAGCAAGGTCCAATGCTGTAAAGAGCAATATTGCATAGGAACCTGGAATGTTAGGTCCATGAATCAAGGCAAATTGGAAGTGGTCAAACAGGAGATGGCAAGAGTGAATGTTGACATTCTAGGAATCAGCAAACTAAAATGGACAGGAATGGGTGAATTTAACTCAGGTGACCATTATATCTACTACTGTGGGCAGGAATCCCTTAGAAGAAATGGAGTAGCCATCATGGTCAACAAAAGAGTCTGAAATGCAGTACGTGGATGCAATCTCAGAAATGACAGAATGATCTCTATTCATTTCCAAGGCAAACCATTCAATATCACGGTAATCCAAGTCTATGCCCCAACAAGTAACACTGAAGAAGCTGAAGTTGAACGGTTCAATGAAGACCTACAAGACCTTTTAGAACTAACACCCAAAAAAGACGTCCTTTTCATTATAGGGGACTGGAATGCAAAAGTAGGAAGTCAAGAAACACCTGGAGTAACAGGCAAATTTGACCTTGGAGTACAGAATGAAGCAGGGCAAAGGCTAATAGAGTTTTGCCAAGAGAATGCACTGGTCGTAACAAACACCCTCTTCCAACAACACAAGAGAAGACTCTACACATGGACATCACCAGATGGTCAACACCGAAATCAGATTGATTATATTCTTTGTAGCCAAAGATGGAGAAGCTCTATACAGTCAGCAAAAACAAGACCGGGAGCTGACTGTGGCTCAGATCATGAACTCCTTATTGCCAAATTCAGACTTAAATTGAAGCAAGTAGGGAAAACCACAAGACCATTCAGGGGTGACCTAAATCAAATCCCTTATGACTATACAGTGGAAGTGAAAAATAGATTTAAGGGACTAGATCTGATAGAGTGCCTGATGAACTATGGATAGAGGTTCATGACATTGTACAGGAGACAGGGATCAAGACCATCCCCATGGAAAAGAAATGCAAAGAGGCAAAATGGTTGTCTGAGGAGGCCTTACAAATAGCTGTGAAAAGAAGAGAAGCGAAAAGCAAAGGAGAAGAGGAAAGATATTCCCATTTGAATGTAGAGTTCCAAAGAATAGCAAGGAGAGATAAGAAAGCCTTCCTCAGTGATCAATGCAAAGAAATAGAGGAAAACAACAGAATGGGAAAGACTAGAGATCTCTTCAAGAAAATCAGAGATACCAAGGGAACATTTCATGCAAAGACAGGTTCAAAAAAGGATGGAAATGGTATGGACCTAACAGAAGCAGAAAATATTAAGAAGAGGTGGCAAGAATACACAGAAGAATGTACAAAAAAGATCTTCACGACCCAGATAATCATGATAGTGTGACCACTCACCTAGAGCCAGACATCCTGGAATGTGAAGTCCAGTGGGCCTTAGGAAGCATCACTTCCAACAAAGCTAGTGGAGGTGATGGAATTCCAGCTGAGCTATTTCAAATCCTGGAAGATGATGCTGTGAAAGTGCTGCACTCAATATGTCAGCAAATTTGGAAAACTCAGCAGTGGCTACAGAACTGGAAAAGGTCAGTTTTCATTCCAGTCCCTAAGAAAGGCAATCCAAAAGAATGCTCAAAATACTGCACAATTGCACTCATCTCACATGCTAGTAAAGTAATGCTCAAAATTCACCAAGCTAGGCCTTAGCAATAGGTGAACTGTAAACTTTCAGATGTTCAAGCTGGTTTTAGAAAAGGCAACATCTGCTGGATCATTGAAAATGAAAGAGAGTTCCAGAAAAACATCTATTTTTGCTATATTGGCCAAGTCAAAGCCTTTGACTGTGTGGATCACAATAAAGTGTGGAAAATTCTGAAAGAGATAGGAATACCAGACCACCTGACCTGCCTCTTGAGATATCTGTATGCAGGTCAGGAAGCAACAGTTAGAACTGGACATGGAACAGACTGGTTCCAAATAGGAAAAGGAGTATGTCAAGGCTGTATATTGTCACCCTGCTTATTTAACTTATATGCAGAGTACATAATGAGAACGCTGGGCTGGATGAAGCACAAGCTGGAATCAAGATTGCCAGGAGAAATATCAGTAACCTCAGATATGCAGATGACACCACCCTTATGGCAGAAAGTGAAGAGGCACTAAAGAGCCTCTTGATGGAAGTGAAAGAGGAGAGTAAAAAAGTTGGCTTAAAGCTCAACATTCAGAAAACTAAGATCATGGCGTCTGGTCCCATCACTTCATGGGAAATAGATGGGGAAACAGTGGAAGTAGTGTCAGCCTTTACTTTTTTGGGCTCGAAAATCCTGCAGATGGTGATTGCAGCCATGAAATTAAAAGACGCTTACTCCTTGGAAGGAAAGTTATGACCAACCTAGATAGCATATTAGGAGAAGGCAATGGCACCCCACTCCTGTATTCTTGCCTGGAAAATCCCATGGATGGAGGAGCCTGGTGGGCTGCAGTCCATGGGGTTGCTCAGAGTCGAACACGACTGAGCGACTTCACTTTCACTCTTCACTTTCATGCACTGGAGAAGGAAATGGCAACCCACTCCAGTGTTCTTGCCTGGAGAATCCCAGGGACGGTGGAGCCTGGTGGTCTGCCGTCTATGGGGTCGCACAGAGTCGGACACGACTGAAGCGACTTAGCAGCAGCAGCAACAGATAGCATATTAAAAAGCAGAGACATTACTTTGCCAACAAAGGTCCGTCTAGTCAAGGTTATGGTTTTTCCAGTGGTCAGGTATGGATGTGAGAGTTGGACTGTGAAGAAAGCTGAGCGCCGACAAATTGATGCTTTTGAACTGTGGTGTTGGAGAAGACTCTTGAAAGTCCCTTGGACTGCAAGGAGATCCAACCAGTCCATCCTAAAGGAGATCAGTCCTGGGTGTTCATTGGAAGGACTGATGCTGAAGCTGAAACTCCAATACTTTGGCCACCTTACATGAAGAGTTGACTCATTGGAAAAGACCCTAATGCTGGGAGGGATTGGGGGCAGGAGAAGAAGGGGATGACAGAGGATGAGATGGCTGGATGATATCACTGATTCGATGGACATTAGTTTGAGTAAACTCCGAGAGTTGGTGATGGAGAGGGAGGCCTGGCGTGCTGCAGTTCACGGGGTCTCAAAGAGTCAGACACGACTGAGCGACTGAACTGAACTGAACTGAAAGGAAGTCATGACCATAACAGCTATTGTGGTGTCTGCTGTGGCACTCCAGGTTCTCCTCTACAGGACCCAGCACTATTCACAGCTGCTGAGAAATATTTTCTGGGGATGGCTCCCAGCCAGTCTCTCACTGGGCATTACCCTTTGCCACAGAGGTCTGTACTCCCAAGGTCACATGCCCTCCCTGGGGGTTGGCTTGTGTCTAATAACTGGCCCGTGTGGGACTATGAGAGCCTGGTCCCACTTGCCTCCACTGAGCACAACTCTGAAGGGCTAACCCAGGTCAGAGACGCCTGTGGGACTGGACACTGCCTTGGGGCAACCACATTGTGGACCGACTTCTCGCTCCTCTTATCTCGCCTTCCTGACTTTCCTCCAGGTGTCAATCCCGTGAACAGCCCAGTAAACGTCTGCCTATAACTTTCCATCTTAGAGCTTGTTTGTAGGAAACTCTAAGAAAGCTGTCACCCATTTTCTTTAAAAAAAAAAAAAAAAAGTGAGCAAGAGGAGAAGAGAAAAGCAAGTATCATGCATTAATGCATATATGTGGAATTTCTAGAAAAATGGTACAGATGAACCTATGGGCAGGGCAGGAATAGAGATGCAGATGTAGAGAATGAACATGTGGGCACAGTGGGGAAGGGGAAGGTAGGATGAACTGGGAGATTAGCACTAACATCGATCCACTACCATGTATAGACTAGCTCGCTGGTGGGAAGCTGCTGTATCGTCCAGGGAGCTCAGCTGTGTGCTCTGTGGTGACCTCAGTGTGGAGCGGGGAGGAAGAGGGTGTGGAAGGGAGACCCAACAGGGAGGGGATGTATGAATGCATAGAGCCGATTCACGTTGCCTGCAGCAGAAAGGAACTCGACATTGTAAAGCAATTACACTCCAATACAAAAAATAAAGTTAAAAAAAAGAGAGATACTGGGAAGAGGCACCTTGGTCCTTCTGGAATACCAGCCACATTCTGTTTAGAACTGGGTGGTAGTTGTGTATATGTTCTTTCTATAATAACTAGCCACACTGTACATCCATCTTTTCAGATCTTTTCTGTCAGTGTTCTGTATCACACAGAAATAAAAAAGGTTAAAAATTATTTTATTCCTCATGGAAGGAAGGAAACACTTATTTCTGATTTAAAGGAAGTGTAACATTTGGAAACAGTGCATCCTAGGTTCTTGGTGGGTTTTCCCCCCTCATTTCCACAACAATTATCTGGCTGTGATATGTGTACCTCAGCCACGTTGTGACTGGAACATCTCCACCAAGTCAGCTCACGGTGTCACTGAGAGGAATCAAACATCTAATCTCCTCCCTTTATTTATATACAGGGGCTCCTGGAGACCGTATCAGAGTGCCTCCAAGCTGTCCTGTCTCCTTCCGATGGAATGCTTATCTTTCCCCTACCCAATGATGAAACAATTCACTCCAGGACATGCTTTGGTCAAGGGAATGTGCGTGGAAGCGACACACATCTCCTCCGTAAGAGATTTGAGGAGTCATTGCATGATTTGTCATTCTCCCAATTTCGTCCCCCATGACATAAGCAATATCCCAGACAGAGACTGCTCCATCCATCCACATCCCAGCTCAGAGCATGACTGGCCCACAGTGACCCTCTTATTCAGCTTGGGCGGCTACAACAAATACTAGAGATTGTATGGCTAAACCAACAAACATTCATTCCTCCTAGTTCTGGAGGCTGACAAGTCCACGACCAAGGTGCCAGCTTACTTGGTGTCTGGTGAGAATTCTCGGTTTGTAGATGGTTGTCTTCTGGCTGTAGCCTAACATGAAAGGCAGAAAGAGACACAGAGAGAGAGAGAGAAAGGAGGGGGGATCTTTAGTCTCTTCATCTCCTTATAAGCTCACCAATTCCACCACAGGGGTGGGACCCTCATGACTTCATCTAAACTTAGTTACCTCCCAAAGACCCACCTCCAAATACCATCACTTGGAGATTAGGGGCGTCAACATATGGATTTGTGTAGGGGAGACACAAACATTCAGCCCAAGGTACCTGATGAACCATTGCTGATAAACAGACACCATATCTAAGTTAAGTTTTTTTGGATAAAAGAAAAAATAAAACCCAAGAGGAGGAAAAACTTACATGAAATGAGTCATGGATTTGATCTTGCTTTAAAAAACAACTCTGCTTTGAAGAGCTCATCAGAGACCCTCTGCAACCAGGCTGAGAAGTTCTGATTAAACCACATTCCTTGCTTCTACACCTGAAAACAGTCTCTGGCTGCTATATAAAGCCAGAGCCTGCCTTTTGATCTGGGTCTATCACTTAAAACAGTTCCTTGGCACAGCTGACCCAGCTTGAATACCCAGTGTTCACTACCACCACATTAAAAGGCTAAAAAAGAGTCAGATTTTCATCACTGGTACTGAGAGACAAGCTTCACAGAGAGTGAAAGAAAAGGTCTTGGGCTTCATTTTGAACTTGCTTGAACTCCACAGGACAGCTGGCAAAAACTCGATCAAATCAAATCTTCAGAGACCAGTGACTCGGACACATCGGGATAGAATGGACAAGCCTTTGTTTCAGCTGAATCCAGGACTTATCACCTCATTCTGTCACTCATATTTTCTCAGTCCACTCACAAATCCTCCAGGATTTATTGCAGATGTAGCAAGCTTGCTGGAAATAATGGTACAGGCAAAGAGGCTAGTCAGCTATCGACTCCAAGCTCTGGGTAATACCAATGGGAAATTGTTTGCACAAAAGGGGCGCTAGGGTGACAAATGGAGAGAGGGCTGGCCCATTGAAGATGCTAGGACTTTGACAAAGCTAACATCCTAATAGCAAGCCACTAGCTTTATCTGACTCCATTCTGGGGCTGAGGGATTCCCACATCCCTCTTTCAGCCCTCCCCAACCCCCTACACTTGTGCGTGAAAGACACAGGTTGCTTGCTTTGGTGTGCGATATACCATGAAATGGTAATCTAGAGAATGACTACATTTATATAAACCACAAAGTGTTTTTCTGTGCAACACACACACACAAATGAGCCCAATTTTCAGATCTGCAATAAATTTGTTTTTACCTTGTTGACAAATGTAACAGTTAGAAGAAAGTATTAAATTATGACAAAGGGAATTAAGACTGATCTTTCATTTCCCCAGAGTCATTTCGGGGATCTTTCTACTAAAGACACTTTTTTTTTTTCCTGGAGTCTGCTCAGGTTTGATTAGGAAAACATTCAGAACAATAACAATTCTATTCTTCACCCATATGTTTGCAAAGGCAAATGTGTTTTTGTCTGCCCACTTTCATCTTCAAGCAAGCCCACTTAGCGTAAGTTCTTGCATTCGTTTCTGTAATCTTTCCTCAGTGTGCTCATACTCTAAGCAGGCGGCAACGCTGGATTCTGGGTGATGGAAACGGGCTTAGCGACCCTCATTAGAAAAGCCCTCAGCACTTAAAGTGAGGAAGAATTACCCTCATGGATAGAGTTTCTCCCTTTTCCTAATCTCCTCATTTTCATAGAGACAAAGAGAAATTCTTTTTATCTGAGTTGCAATGACTGTTATGCTTCCAACTGACTTAGTCAAGATGGACTGTTTCTCTCCATCTCCTTTTCACAGTGTTTCTCCTGAAGTTTGGTAAAAAGCATAGTAACATGGACAGATGATGAAATTTGAGGGTGACTAGAAGAGCTGTACCAGAGAAGGCAATGGCAACCCACCCCAGTACTCTTGCCTAGACAATCCCATGGATGGAGGAGCCTGGTAGGCTGCAGTCCATGGGGTCGCTACTAGTCAGACACGACTGAGCGACTTCACTTTCACTTTTCACTTTCACGAATTGGAGAAGGAAATGGCAACCCACTACAGTACTCTTGCCTGGAGAATCCCAGGGACAGGGGAGCCTGGTGGGCTGCCGTCTATGGGGTCACACAGAGTCGGACATGACAGAAGTGACTTAGCAGCAGCAGCAGCAGAAGAGTTGTACAAAAAAGATCTTCATGACCCAGATAATCATGATGGTATCACCACTCACCTAGAGGCAGACATCTGGAATGTGAAGTCAAGTGGGCCTTAGGAAGTATCACTTCCAACAAAGCTAGTGGAGGTGATGGAATTCCAGTTGAGCTATTTCAAATCCTAAAAGATGATGCTGTAAAAGTGTTGCACTCAATATGCCAGCAAATTTGGAAAACTCAGCAGTGGCCACAGGACTGGAAAAGGTCAGTTTTCATTCCAATCCCAAAGAAAGGAAATGCCAAAGAATGCTCAAAATACCACACAATTGAACTCATCTCACATGCTAGTAAAGTAGTGCTCAAAATTCTTCAAGCCAGGCTTCAGCAATATGTGAACCGTTAAGTTCCAGATGTTCAAGCTGGTTTTAGAAAAGGCAGAGGAACCAGAGATCAAATTGCCAACATTTGCTGGATCATGGAAAAAGCAAGAGAGTTCCAGAAAAATATCTCTCTGAATTATTGACTATGCCAAAGCCTTTGACTGTGTGGATCACAATAAACTGTGGAAAATTCTGAAGGAGATGGGAATACCAGACCACCTGACCTGCCTCTTGAGAAATCTGTATGCAGGTCAGGAAGCAACAGTTAGAACCAGACATGGAACAATGAACTGGTTCCAAATAGGAAAAGGAATATGTCAAGGCTATATGTAGTCACCATGCTTAATTAACTTCTATGCAGAGTACATCATGAGAAACACTGGGATATATGAAGCACAAGCTTTAATCAAGATTGCTGGGAGAAATATCAATAACCTCAGATATGCAGATGACGCCACCCCTATGGCAGAAAGTGAAGAACTAAAGAGCCTCTTGATGAAAGTCAAAGAGGAGAGTGAAAAAGTTGGCCTAAAGCTCAACATTCAGAAAGCTAAGATTATGGCATCTGGTCCCATCACTTCATGGCAAATAGATGGAGAAACAGTGGAAACAGTAGCAGACTTTATATTTTGGGGCTCCAAAATCACTGCAGATGGTGATTGCAGCCACGAAATAAAAAGATGCTTACTCCTCGGAAGAAAAGTTATGACGAAACTAGACAGCATATTAAAAAGCAGAGAGATCACTTTGCCAACAAAGGTCCGTCTAGTCAAGGCTATGGTGTTTCCAGTAGTCATTTATGAATGTGAGAGTTGGACTATAAAGAAAGCTGAGCGCTGAAGAATGGATGCTTTTGAACTGTGGTGTTGGAGAAGACTCTTGAGAGTCCCTTGGACTGCAAGGAAACCCAACCAGTCCATCCTAAAGGAAATCAGAACTGAATATTCATTGGAAGGACTGATGTTGAAGCTGAAACTCCAATACTTTGGCCACCTGATGCAAAGAGCTGACTCGTTTGAAATGACACTGATGCTGGAAAAGATTGAAGGCAGGAGGAAAAGGGGACAACAGAGGATGAGATGGCTGGATGGCATCACCAACTCAATGGACACCAATTTGAGTAAGTTCCGGCAGTTGGTGATGGACAAGGAGGCCTGGCCTGCTACAGTCCATGGGGTCGCAAAGAGTCAGACACGACTGAGAGACTAAACTGAACTGAACTGAGTACAGCCCTAATGTGGTTTCAGGGTGAGAGGTTACTGACAGGATGTGAAATACTGATTTTTAAAAGTGAACTTTCTCCAGAATGTACTCAACATATCTATCTGTGTTTTATGGAATGATTCAGCTTCAATAATCTGTAATCAGATATATTTGAGTATGTAGGCTGTTAACCTCACTCAGAAATACAAAAACTCCTTAAAAACCAACATTTTCAATTCACTTATTCCATTAGGTGGCATGATACCCATTGCATCTCCACTTATCCATTATATACGGTAATTTCAACATGATCTAGGAGACATTGAACAGAATGAAACAGACTTCAGCTTCAATCTTTATATATATATGTATATATACACACACACACACACATATATATATATATATATATATATAAAAATTCATTAGAATGCTGTGAATGCAAGCACCTATCCTGCAAAGTTTCTATCTGTGGTCTCCATTTGTTAGCTTATGTCACACAATCCTCAGGACATAAGATTAATAAAAGATGATTTGCAGGCAATAAAATTCTACCTGTGTCATCCACTCTTAAAATGCCCCAAATGTGACTCATACTGATGCAACAGCCAGTACTGAGTCACAGAATTTGGACCATTTTTCAAAGGCGAAGTCTCAGGGGACAACCTTCAGGGAAGCTCTCATTCCTGAAATTACTGCCTAGCGAATTCAAGGGGCTCAGCCTTTCATTCCTCCCATCAGCCCTTCAGCCCTCTGCACCACTCTTCCTCATCACGCACCTGTCAAGCCTCGGTGCCTGGCTTCTTTACCTTCAGCTCGGTAATTACCTCTATAAACGTGGGATGGAGAGATGTGTTTTCTCTCCTACTGATTTTCAGTTTTTATGCTACAAACACTCTCTTTTCCAATGAGATTCGATTTTGTATTTATCAAAGAACACCACACACATAGTTCACTGTGATAAATAGAACAAGTGTGTTAAAAAATTCACACAGCCACACACTTTGAAAGCAATTCCTCTGAGGCCTCTTAGCTTTGTCTTCCATATTTTTAAACAATATGCCTCTGCAGCTACGTCAATTTTGACATTTTCTATTGTCTTCCTAATTCAAGAGTTGACAGCCTATCACTTTTCTGTTCCTCCTGCTTATCTTTCCATTCTCATTATTCCAAATTTTATATTATCATAATTTTAATTTTAATCAATATCAAATATTCATATTACTATGTGTGAGTAAATGTTCTTTGCTGAGTCAAGTCATGAAATATGGTTATTTTTTTCCTCTTATCCAATTTCTACCTTGAGACAACCACTTCATTTTCTAGTTATATAATTTTCTATACTTGCAATACTTCCCAAACTCACCAAATAAACTTTGAGTTTCTTCTCGACACTCTTTTTCCACACAGTTGGACACAGGTAATTCGACTCCTTCCACTTTCCCTCACCTAGAATCTGCTTCCTCTCTTAATCTGCAGAACCATCATCCTGAGATTTCCAGGTGCTGTTGCCCAAGACATAAACCCCTTTGCCTCTTTTATGTGCTCTATTTCATTTCGTGAAGTCCATGCTTCCTTTATCACTGTTACTGTACACATCTTGGTGTAACTCACCCTCTACTCCTAAAGAACAGTACTTAAAAGTTGTGTGTTTGTGTGTGTGTATGTGTACACGTGAAAATGCCCAGCAAACTAATATGCTATCCACACAGAGGCTATACTACCCAGCCTTTTTTGCAAATGGAGACATGTGATTAAGTTCTTGCCAATGGAATGTGAGTAGTAATAATCTCTGGGGAAAAGTATGCATTGCCTTTTACTCTCTTCTTTCCCACTGGCTGAAATGGTGCTGGTGGGTCAGCTTCAACCATAAAAATAACATCCTGGAGGAGGCAGAGGAACCAGATAGAAGGAACCTGGGCCACCACATGATCCTATGGAGCAGACTTGCCTCCCCATCTTAGACTACCTGCTTAGTTCTTGAAAACTTAATGAGTGCAAAATTGACTTCTGTCTTATTTTATAAAGAAATCAACTTCTACCCTGTTCAAGCTAAATATTTTAGAGTCTCTTTGTTACAACTCTTTGTTACTCTTTCACATTTCTGCTTGTTCAAGTTGGATAGCCTGGAAAGATTCAAAGGCTCTGAACAAATGTGATTCAGATATAATTAATCAGTATGATTTGTTTTGCTTTTGTTTTTAAATATTTTTATTGTGGAAACCTCTTTTAAAATATGAAAATTAAAAGAAAAAAAAAACCATAAACCCCTATGTCCTCATCACCTGGCTTCAACACAAGTCACCTCCTGACCAATCTTGCTTCCATATACCTCTTACTCATCCTCCCAGAATCAGAATTATTTTGAAGCAAATTTGAAACAAAATATATTTTCATCTGTAAATATTTCAGCATGTTTCTAAAAAAATTACTCTGTTAATAGCTCTTTTGGGGTATAATTTACACAGAATAAAATTCATTCATTTTTGGTATTCAGCTTGTTAAATTCTGCTGGTTATTTATAGTTGTGTAACCTCTATCATGATCAAAATACAGAACATTTCCATCACTGCCAAAGATCTTTCATACCATTTGTAGACAATTCTCCCCTTCAGCCTTTCGTCCCAACTAATCTGTTTTCTGTCACTATAGTTTTTCCTTTTGTCTTATATAGTTTGATTTTGTTCACTTCACATACTGCTTTTGAGATTCATCCATGTGATTTGTGCATTAACAATGCAGTCTTTTTTTTTATTGGTGTATTTCATAGTATGAATGAATAGTATGAATATTAGCCAGTCATGTCTGACTCTGTGATCCCATGGATTGTAGGACACCAGGCTCCTCTATCCATGGGATTTTCCAGGCAAGAATATTGGAGTAGGTTGCCATTTCCTTCTTCAGGGGATCTTCCTGACCCAGGGATTGAAGCTGGGTCTCCCACATTGCAGACAGATTCTTTACCATCTGAACCACCAGGGAAGCCCTATTCATAGTATGAATACACAAGAATTTATTTGTCCATTCACTAGTTGATGGACTATTTCCAGATTTTAGCTTTTAGCAGTATAATGCTGCTATGAATATTTGCACACAGTCTTTGAATAGACATATAATTTCATCTCTCTTAGATAATATTTAAGAATGAGATTGCCAGATTATATGGAAAGTATGTGTTTAAATTGATAAAAAAAATTGTCAAACTCTACCAAAGTGACTGTCCCATTTTTCATTCCTACTGACAGTATATGGCGTCTCAGTTGCTCACCAGCACTTGGCATTGTCAGTCTTTTTAGTCTAAACATTCTGATGAGTATATTAGTGGTATCATATTGCAGTTTTAATTTAATTTTTTCCTGATGGAGCAGCCCTGATGACAGCTTTCTTGCATTATTGTGAAAGATCTCTGAGCCAGAACAATACAGCTAAGGCATTCCTAGACTTTCAAACCTCAGAAACAGTGCAAGATAATAAATTTTTGTTGCTTTATTAAGCTGCCGTTTTGGTGATAGGTTGTTGTACTGTAATAGATAACTAATACATCAGCCCTCTGTCAAATACATGTTTCACAAATATTTTTAAGTATGTAAATTACCCTTTTGCTTCTTTAATTGTGTTTTTAAAAGAACTTTTTAAATTTATAAAGTATTTTTTTCTAATAATTGTTTTCTTTCAAAGAGTACACTTTTTGTATCTTTCACCTATAACCAGTGTCACAAAGATTTCCTCCTATGTTTTCTTCTAGAAGTTTAACAGTTTTCCCTCTTTACAATTAAGCATTTGGTTTATTTTAAATTAAATTTTGTTGATGATGTGAGGTGAGGGTTAATGTTCCTTCTTTTTTTCCATACAGGTAACCCATCTGTTACTTTTTCTCATGAATTCTTTGGAAAATTTGACCATATGGTGTGCATCTATTTCTGGACTCCCTATTCTGTTCCTCCTATCTATAAGTCTGACCTTATGCCAATACCATATTTTATTGATTACTGTAGCTTTATAGAAGCCTTGAATTAGGTAGTACAAGCCTTCCAACCTTGTGCTTTTTAAGACCATTTTGGCTATTCTGAATACTTCACTCTTCTCATACATTTTAGAATCAGCCTATCAATTTATTTTTAAACCATGCTAGGATTATCATTTGGATTGCATTAGATCTATAGATCAATTTGAGGAGAATTGCTGTCTTCATAATACTGGATTTTCTGATCCCATAAATGTAGTATATCTCTCCATTTTTTAGATCTTCTTTAATTTCCTCATGTACTTGTTTACAGTTTCAAGTGTTTAGGTGAAAGAGTATCTGACTTGACCCTTTTTAAAACATAATTTCAGTGTCATTATTATCCACCAAATTTAATAATTATTATTTAATATCATTAAATAACTAGTCAATGTTCATATTTATTTGATTGCTTTCTAAATGTGCTTCTCTCTCTTTTTTCTTTTTTACAGTTTATTTGTTCACATTGGGACTTAAATATGGTTCCATACAAGCAATAGGTTGATAGATTTCTCTTTTAATTTTATGCCCTTCTTTTATCTTTTTCTTGTAATGTTTCCAGTATTGTCAAAGAAAAGAAGTCATCTGTCTTCTAATGTACTAAATAGTCTCAGTTTTTCTGATGGCATCTCTCTGATGTTGCTGTGTTCCTCAGTCCTCTATTATTCCTGGCTGGCCAGATTCCATTTCAGTTTTAGGGGAGAGGACAAGACTAATTCATGGATGATGTTGAGTACATCTATCAGAAGGTACACAACGTCTGTCTCTCTTTTTCTTGATGTCAGCAGCCACAGCAATCATTGTCTATATCCATTAAATCATGAGGGGATAAGAAATGGTAAGGTATTATTAGCTCTATTACTATGTCTTCATTTACTATATACTTCCATGTAGGAAAATACTTGCCCTTACCATCTATTTGGATATCCTGAAGTACAATTTATATGATTTTTTTAGACATTCTACTGAGTTTAATTGGCTCCAGAAATGCTTGTAGGTCTTTGGTAACCCACTGTGTGTGTGTGTCTGTGTGTGTATGTACTTTCACATATATTTAAGTATCTATGTAATTTAAATAATTTATAATATTTTTTGGATGTCTTGCCTGAGGAGGACCTGATTTTCTGAACCTGAGCTGCCATGACAGGATTCATAGGCTTTAGAATATTAGTTCTCCCTAATATCACAGAACATAAGTGGAAAATCACATTGTACAGTCTATTGGTACAAATCTGTGATCTCTCTTTTTCTTTTTGTCTTGGTAGGACTCAGGTACCACTGAAGATATTTTGTGAAGGCTTGTTGAACAACACCTAACTTTTAATTCATTTATTTTTTTTTCATTTATTTTTTAATTGAAGGAAAATTGCTTTACAATGTTATTTTGGTTTCTGCCATACAACAACACAATTCAGCCATAACTATACATATATCATCTCCCTCTTGAGCCTCTCTATATAATAAGTACCTAACTTTTTGAGGGATGTACCATGGCATATAACAATCATCTAAAGATCCCTTTTTCCAAAACACTGATAAATGCAGTTTCTACAGATAGTGTCCCTTTTCATTTCGGCACTGACAGCTCAGTTCCTCCCCTCACAAAGTTCTAGTTTATCTAGCAAGGGGTTTTCTGCATTTAAAAAGTAGGCTGATGAGCTGTTATTTGAAAGATATATCCAGAGTAATGTATAAAGTTATGTACTTAGCTTCCTAGGTGGGGCAGTGGTAAAGAATCTGCCTACCAATGCAGGAGATGCAAGAGAGGTACGTTCAATCACTGGGTAAGGAAGATCCCCTGGAGGAGGAAATGGCAACCCACTCCAGTATTCTTGTCTGAAGAATCCCATGCACAGAGGAGCCTAGCAGGCTATAATCCATGGCTTTGCAAAGAGTTGGACACAACTTAGCAATTGAGCACTCATCCAGCGTAATGAGCCTGCTCACATAAAAAGATCAAAATCAAGCCCACAGAAAAGCAGGTTCCCCTCAGGCAAGCCATCTTAAGATAGAACGTCCTCACTGCCACTATTTGTCTATGGAAACAACTCTCATCATAAAGAGACACCACTGAAAACCCAAAGATACTTGGTCCCACTGACTCCCCTGCCTCCATTCTCTATGTTGTGTCTCCACAAGGCTGGCCATTGAAGAGAAGGTGTCCATATTCATGCCACGTTTCCAATATCCTGACTCCTCTACTCATCTCTCCCAGACCAAACCCCACCAAAACTGTCAAAAAGTGGTCCCTTTTCTGTTAGGGGCTCCCCCATGTTCCCCAAGAATGAATCTACTATTCAAAGTTCTTCTCAACCAAAAATCTCCATCCACCAAAGTCAATACCCTGCAGTGGCAGATCATTTGACCCTCAAATGATTCTCAGTAAGTATTTATCAAATGGAAGAGAAATGATCGATCCTTCTCCAAAACAAAAGGAGACATTTCAGTGAATGGGAGAGTGAAGAAGAAGGAAATAAACCTTTCCTGGCCTCTGTTTGTGCTAAGAAATTGTTCTAGATATTTTGTTATATTAACACGAACATTTCATTGCATTATTACTAACACCAACACCAATTTTAACATTAACAAATACTGACTCTGATACTGATAATAATGTTGACACCAGTACCAGTACAAATATTAATAGAAATACTATCTACTGACACCAATACTAGCAAATATTGATGCTGATACTGAACTAACACAACATTTTCAGGTTTTAATCCACATGGAGGGATCCAAAGAGAGTAGAACTCCTGGCTTCTTACCCTCTCCCTTGCCTATCTTCTTCATGGAGAAAGAATGAGTTATCTAACAGATGAGCAGCAGTCACTGATCAGTTAAAAGGCTGTAATCCCTGAAGATTAGTCACTTTTCATCTCAGCCTGCCCAAGAACTGCCCACAAGAGGCAGTGACCCTAGGTAAGAGTGTCTATAGAACCCAAAGTCCTTCAGGTTCTGTCTAAAGGCTTGGATCTGAGGGCTGGTGGTACAGAGAGCAGGTTGGCCCATTTGACAACCTAGCTAAATGACCCCTCCAACAAAGCACCATCCATCACAAAGTTGATATTTTCTGGAGCAGGATGAAAATACCCAAGATCTGGAACACAGGACTCAATAAAGAAATAGAAATTAAGAGTTTTTGTACACACTGGATGGGGAAAATGAACTGACCTGGGACTGTAACTGTTTACACTGAAAATTTCTAAATTTCCTAAGAAGACAAACATCTCAAAAGCCTTCCTCTGAGAGAGGAAATAATAAAGAGAGTCCTTCCTTCCATACTACCTGTTATGGACTGATTTGTGTCCCGTACAGATCATATGCTGAAGTCCCAGCACCTCAGATTGTAACTGTATTTGCAGATAAGGACTTTAAAGAGATAATTAAGTTAAATGAGATCATTAGGGAGGCCTCTCATTCAGTATGACCGGTATCCTTATAATGAAAGGAAATTTGGACTCAGACATGCAGACATACAGAGGCAAGGCCATGTGAAAACACAGGGAAAAGACAGCCATTTGCAAGCCAAGGAGAGAGGCATTGGGAGAAACAAATCCAGACAATGCCTTTGTCTTGAACTTCTAGCCTCTAGAGCTGTGACAAAATAAATTTCTGTTGTTTAATTAAGTAAGCCACCTAGTCTGTAGAGCTTCGCTACAGCAGCCCCAGCTGTTGCAGCATACCACCCAACCTACCAAAGTGATAATGATGCTATTGACTTAATCTCTTGTTGGGAGAGTTCTCCCAGTTGTGCTTAAGTTCACAGTTCATGGGCACTGAGCAACAAGCATGGACTCAGCGGCACCCCGGCAAAGACAACTTTCTCTGTTTCTGCTCCTTCCCTCTCATCTGAACCTGTGTTATGGTCAGTGGCAGCACTAACAGTTGATCTAGAAATGTGATTCTTCCTGAGGTAGCAGTGGCTCCTGCATTTCTATCAAAGGAGAAATAAAATCTACCCACTGTTATTTTTAATTTTGCTTGGATTTGAACTTATTCCCACAACAGAGGAATCTGAGGAAGAGCTCAGGGGGTCAATTCATTTAGGGTGGCCAGACAACATATAGGATGCCCAGGTACATGAGAATCTCAGATAAATGACGAATAATTTTTTTAGTCTAATGTTCAAAATACTGCATAACTATTAGTCGTTGTTCTGAATTTCATATGTAACTGGGCACCCTGTTTGCTAAATACAATGACTGTACATTCAGGGCATCTTACTAACAGGAAATAAGAGAGTAAACCAACAAAAGACGTGAAAACTACCAAGTCCTTGAGAATAAGAAGCAGGAACTCACCTTAGTACCTGCACCACCCATTCACACACACACACACACACACACACACACACACCATGAGGTACTCAGCACAGTGTCTGCCTCAAAAGCACCAATAATCAGTTGTTGAACTGAACTAAGGTTTTAAAATTCGATTAATGTCTCCATTCAACAAGACCATGAATGGCAAAATACTACGAAAAAGTATAAATTAAAAAAATAAGTCAACAATTACCTGATTCTAAAGCTGAAAGGAGTTAAGAACCACCTCTCTACTGCCTCATCTCCTGGGGGTTGGGGGTAAACGTGGCTCAGTGTGCTTCCATGACTTATCGAAGACCTTATATTTGGCAGTAGCAGATCTGGGGCTATAACCAGACCACCCTAAGTTTGCAATTCTCCTCCCACACCCTGACACTAAAAATATTTCTGACAAAGGCAAACATTTTCTGGCCTAGAAAATTCCATGCCTACCTTCTCGGCCAGCTGCTTCAGCCACGTAAACAACCAACACCCACCAAGCTATTATGCATATTCTTTAGAGAAATCCAAGAAAGGGCTTTGCCCTTGCTTAAGCCCATAAAGAGTACTCTTACAGATGGGTGGAACAAAATAATGGGTCAAAAATAAATATAACTGCTGAAAAATTTTTAAGGCCTTTTACGTGAAACTGCTTTTCACTGATAGACACATCCGATTATACTAAAGAGCTTCTTTATCCATTTTTTTAAAGGCTGGCAGCTTCAGTTCAATAGTGTTAGTGAGACAATCCCTTAAGCTGTGTCAAAATGCCAGTTATCCGAGATGCCACCCAGATTTGAATGATTTAGAGAGAGACAAAACACAGAAAGAAGGAATCATCTTTTGACTACTGCTGCTTTTGACAAGGCCCCCTCCCCCACCCCTTTCCTGAAGCATCTTTCTCTATCAGTGGTGACAAGTGTCAATCAAACCTTCCATAGCCGAGGAAGGGGGAGGAATGGGCAGTGAAGGCAAGGAGAGGGGCTGGAGGAAGAAACATGAAACATTCTCAAACAATCGCTCAAGGAAGATTCCCTATCAGTGTGTGGTCTGGGAGAAAGAAGTCTTTTCCTCCCCGCCCGCTTCTAATCTCTAACCGACTATTTACCTCTTTTTATCAACTTGAATCTCTCTGTTGCTCCAAAGGCTCAAAAACAAATCGCTGGTCAGCCAGGATTAAGCTGCTTTGTTGCCAACGATTAGCAGGTTTGCTTGTAGTTTCAACATCTTCAGCAACAGCTGAATGTCAAATGATTCAGGAAATACTGGCCTTATTTTGGCCAAAGCCATACAAATGCTTGAAATAAAATGGGGGTACATTATCCTATAGAGAAGGTTCTAGAACATTCCATGTACATGTTTAATATGGACAGAATGAGAACTCTATCATTTGTATTTCTGTATTTTTTTTAATGCAGCCATGATTTTGAAAAATATTACATATCAGCAACCTCTTGTCTCAAAGAAAATATCCAGTTTAAGTCCTAGACTCTCAGTTCAGTTCAGTTCAGTCACTCAGTCATGTCCGACTCTTTGTGACCCCATGAATTGCAGCACGCCAGGCCTCCCTGTCCATCACAAACTCCCAAAGTTTACGCAAACTCATGCCCATCGAGTCGGTGATGCCATCCAGCCATCTCAGCCTCTGTCGTCCCCTTCTCCTCCTGCCCCCAATCTGTCCCAGCATCAGGGTCTTTTCCAACAAGTCAACTCTTCTCATGAGATGGCCAAAGTATTGGAGTTTCAGCTTCAGCATCAGTCCTTCCAATGAACACCCAGGACTGATCTCCTAGGATGGACCGGTTTGATCTCCTTGCAGTCCAAGGGACTCTCAAGAGTCTTCTCCAACACCACAGTTCAAAAGTATCAATTTTTCGGCACTCAGCTTTCTTCACAGTCCAACTCTCACATCTATACATGACCACTGGAAAAACTATAGCCTTGACCAGACGGACCTTTGTTGGCAAAGTAATGTCTCTGCTTTTTAATATGCTATCTAGTTTGGTCATAACTTTCCTTCCAAGGAGTAAGCATCTTTTAATTTCATGGCTGCAGTCACCATCTGCAGTGATTTTGGAGCCCCAAAATTCTAGGAAATGTTTAATCCAAACACATTTACACAGAGGCACATTTACCAACAAAACAAAACAAAACCCTCATTAAGTATTTTGAGGTTCAAAATCCACATTGCAAAAAAAAACAAAAAAAATCCACATAACATTCATTTTTTGAATACCTACTATGTGCTAGGTACTGTGTTGGACAATAAATAAAAAGAATAAAATCCGTTCCCAGTTTTCAAGAGTTGTCTATTGCACTCACTTATATACACTTTAATCATTAAAAAAAAAAAAAAACCTCAATAATATAATTACCTGGGACTCTGCTATGCTATTTATACAGCCTTGAAGGTCAGGGACTATACTTTCATCTATATCCTCTAACAGTGGTCTCTAATAGTTTTGGCACCAGGGACCAGTTTTGTGGAACACAATTTTCCCACAGATCAGGAAGAGGGAGGAATTGTTTAGGGATGATTCAAGTGCATTATATTTATTTTGCACTTTATTTCTAATCTTATGCCACCGCTGATCTGACAAGAGGTACTGGCCTGTGGGCTGGAAGCTGGGGACTCCTATTCTATTATACTTCACACCAATCTTCCAAATGGTAGTTTCTCAAGGTAGAATCATGGTGTAGGGAAAGGTACTAATAGAGAGTCAGAGGTTCAGTCTATCATTGATTTTGTGGACATAGACAAACCCCTTAACCAGTGGGTCCTTTTGGCATTCTGCATTTATAATGAGGGAAACCCCTTTCCATCCTCCCTTTCAATGCCAATGTCTGTGATTCCTTGACCCTGGAGCAAGGAGACTGAATAGCAGAGTTTAAGGATTTTTTCTGATACTAAGCAACTTGAGGGCAGAATTTTTCTCTCTCACTGAATCCCCAAGGACACAGTGGCCTGTAATAAAGATTGACATACTTGAAATTTATGTCAAAAGTCTATGAAGCAGAAAAGAAAGCAGCAATAGTAGCTTCAGCAAGTTCCTAGGGCTCAAGATATAGGAAAGACCTAGAGCAGACGCCACTTTATATATGGTAACTTTTGAGGCAACCAGCAAGTCCACGGGTCTTGCAGACAGGAGGAGATAATTGTTGAGTACTTCCAGGTAATAATGTACTATAGGAATGGGACCAGGGATGAAGGGAAGGCCACAGTCTTGGTAGAGCCTGAAATACTAGCTTTACAAAAGAAACTTTCCCCATTTCCCTTGTGTAAATATATTTTGCCTACAAGGAAAATTTCTCCCATCCCTGAATGAATCTACTTCTGTTCCTACCTAGATGCCCCACCTCAAATTAGGAATGCAATAGTGCATTTACCTTGTGTGGGGTACAGGAGGGGGCTGGATCAATCCCAAGTGTTACCTGTCCTGCTTCTTTCTCAGGAATCTTGCTCTATCATTTCTCTCATCTTCTACTGTACCACCAGCCTCCTCCTCTCCATCATCTTCTTTCACTCAGTCTACAAACATGTTCAATTCATCTTAATCCATTCATTCTTAAACTGTAAATCACATTTTATTTAAATACTCTCTGGGAATGACATCTGTTTTTATCTTTCCCATTTTTATAATTTTCAATTCTTTTCCTTTTTTTTATAATTTTCAATTCTTTTTCTTGTCATTGCTGTCTAGAGTCTTTGATATAGAATTGATTAGACATGGCTATAGTAAATATCTTTGCCTTATTTCATAGCTATAAGGGAATGACTTTCAGTGTTTGCAGTAAATATTTATTAGCTATCTTTTGCCAGATGAAGCATATTTCTTCTATTTCGGGTTTGCTAGGAGAATTTTTTCTCAAATGTGCTTTAATTGTATCGATTTTTCTGTATCTCTTTACATGATAAATTACAATAATAAAGTTTCTAATGATGATCCTAACATCCATTTCTGGGATGAGCTCAAATTACAGAGTGCATCTCTAAATGAGCTTTGCTAATAATTTTTAGAATTTTTCATCTACATTCATGAGTGAGTTACACTTTTTTAAAAGTTTTTTTGGTGTAGACTATTTTTTTAAAGTCTTTACTGAGTTTATTGGGGGATCCCCTGGTGGCTCAGATGGTCTGAGTTTATCACAACGTTGCTTCTGTTTTAGGTTTTGGTTCTTTGGCAATGAGGCATGTGGGATAGTAGTTCCCTGATGAGGGATCAAACCCACACCATCCGCACTGGTAGGTAAAGCCTTAACCGCTTGGCTTGGGAAATCTCCATGAATGAGTTATATTTAATTTTCCCCTCATAGTTTTCTTGTTTACTGGTATCAAACTTACACAAATTCCCAAAATAAGCTGGGTAGTAAAACTATTTTTCCCCTTGGAGAAAGATCTAAGATTGGGATTAGCTATTTGTTGACTATTTTCTAGAGTTTATAAAAATCATGTGGGCATGGTGTTTTTATTGCAGGAAAATTTTAAGCTACAGATATAATTTCTCTAATGATTATAAGACCACTCAGATTTCTACATTATTTTGAATCTACTTTGGTTATTTGTAATAATTTTCTAGAGATTTGTCTTCAAAATATTTTGTTATAAAGATACTTGTCATTTTCTCTTATTACCTTTTAAATTTATGTTGTATTCATAATTATTTCCCTGTTTTCATTTTTAACATAACTGAAGTTTTTCTTCTCTTTCTCTATTGATCCTACCAAAGGCAGGAATATTGGTCTTCTAAATGAATTAGATTTTGTTGATTTCTTTGTTGATTTTCTCAGTTTTATGATTTGATTTTTCATCTATTTTGTTGTTATAGTAATCTCTTGGATTTCTTTTTAATTTCTCTGGATTTCTTATGCTGTTCTTTGTATAACAAGTTAGATGTTTAATTCATTAGCCTTTGACCTTTCTTTTTTCTAGATAAAAGCATTCAAGGCTGTGAATTTCTCTACTATAGTTGTGTCCCACAGGTTTTATAAATATCTTTTTTTATTATTCACATGATATTTATACTTTCCAATGTCATATCTTCTATAACTCATAAATCATTTCAAAATATGCTTTAGATTTCCAAATATATAGTTTTAAAAAAATTATCTCTTTTCAATATCAATCTTTAATTTAATTGTGGTCTTATATACACTATTTCTTAAATTTGTTGATATCTTCTTTACAATACATAATATGGTTCATCTTTATAACTTTTTCATATGCTTAGGCAGTAGTCCATACTTGCCTATTAGAATAATCTCATTAGTTTTATTCATCAAGTCTTCTATATAACTTCCTTGTTTGACTACTGTTCTGGAGAGATTTATCATGGTAAGTTTTGAGGGTTCTGGCTGCTGAGGACGAGCACAGATGCTTGTGGTAAAAGAGAGGGAAGAGCACTTGATATTACATCGCCCTGCCCACACCCACTGCCTTGGTGCACGTCACATCGCACTTAACTGTTTGGCATGCTGGAAGAATACAGGTCTCCATACAACTTTTCATTTTACTTCTTTCCTTGACCCTTTCCCCCAGTGCTCTCACATACTTAATATTACTAAAACATTAGATCACTCACTCTGCTTCCCTGTCATGGCTCGCCTTTGCCCCTGCTGTTCCCTTCTCTTTTAACGACCTTCCCCGATCCACATACACATATTAAAACCCCCACATCCTTTGGTACTTTATATAGAAAAGTGTAAGGTCTCCATCCCCAAACTATCAGATCTAAAAACGAACTCAGCAAGGTTTCAGCATAAAAGATTAACATAGAGAAATCTGTTGTACTTCTCTACGTTAATAATGAAATATCAGAAAGAGAAAGTTAAAAAAAATTTTTTTAAATTGCACCAAAATGAATAAAATACCTAAGAATAAACTTGACCAAGGAGGTGAAAGAACTATACTCTGAAAACTATAAAATACTGATGAATAAAACTGAAGATTATACAAATAAATGAAAGGATATCCTGTGTTTTGGGGCTGGAAAAATTAATATTGTTAAAATGGCTATGCTTCCCAAAGCAATCTAGAGATTTAATGCAATCCCTATCAAAATACCTATGGATATTTTTTGAAGAACTAGACCAAATAACTCTAAAATTCATATGGAACCACAAAAGATCCTAAATTGCCAAAACAATCTTGAGAAAATAACAAAGTTGGAGATATAACCCTCCAAGACTTCAGACTATATTACAAAGCAACTGTAATCAAAACAGCATGGTATCAACTCTCTCTCTCTCTCTCACACACACACACACAAAACCACAAAGATCAATGGAACAATATAGAGAGAACAAAAATAAACCCATGCACTTATAAGCAATTAATTTACAACAAATAAGAATATATATGATGGAGAAAATAAAAAAATATACAATGGAGAAAAGACATTTTTTTCAACAAGTGGTGCTGGGAAAACTGGACAACCACTTGTAAAACAATGAGATTAAAACATTCTCAGGGATGTCTCTGATGGTCCAGTGGCTAAGACTCTTGTTCCCAAGAGGGAGGCCTGGGTTCAATCCTTGGTCAAGGAACTAGATCCCACTTGCCACAACTAACAGTTTGTATACTGCAATGAAGATCAAAGATTCTGAAGACCACAACTAAGATCTGGTGCATCCAAATAAATTAAAAAACAAATATTTTTTTAAAAAAAGAACATTCCCTCACATCTTATACAAAAATAAACTCAGAATGCTGAAAGACCTAAATGTAAGAGTGGAAACCATAAAAATCCTTGAAGACAACATAGGCAGAACACAATTTGACATAAACCAGAGCAATATTTTTTTGGATTGGTGTCCTAAGGCAAAGGAAATAAAAGCAAAAATTAACAATTGCGACCTAATTAAACTAACAGCTTTTGCATAGCAAAGGAAACTATCAATAAAATGAAAATATTATAGCAGAAAATACTTGCAAATGATGTGACTAACAACAGTTAACATCCAAAAAATATAAACAGCTCTTATAATTCAATATCAAAAAAAAACCCAATCAAAAAATGGGCTGAAGACCTGATTAGATATTTTTTCTTTTTTTCCAAAGAAGACATAGGGATGGCTAATAGGCACATGAAAATATGCTCAACATCACAAAATCTTGTTTGCTCAGTCATTCAGTCGTGTCCAACTTTTGTGACCCCATGGACTATAGCCTGCCAGGCTCCTCAGTCTATGGGGATTCTCCAGGCAAGAATACTGGAGTGGGTTGCCATGCCCTCCTCCAGGGGATCTTCCCAATCCAGGGATCAAACTCAGGTCTCCCACACTGCAGGCAGATTCTTTGCCATCTGAGCCAAATCAAAACAACAGATATCACTTCACACCTGTCAGAATGCCCATCATCAAAAAATCTATAAATAAGAAACAATGAAGAGGATGCGGTATATGCAAAACAGAAACAGATTCACAGACACAGAAAGCAAACTTGTGGTTCCCAAAGAGGAGAGAAGGGAGGGGAGGGACAAACAGGGGTGTGGGACTAACAAGCAACTGTATGTAAAATACACAAACAACAAGGCTTCACTATATAGCACAGGGAGTTATAGTCAGTATCTTATAATAACATAATGCAGTATAATCGTAAAAATACTGAATCACTATGCTGTACATCTGAAACTAATGTAATGCTGCAAATTAGCTGTAATCAAAAATCATAAAATAAAAACCCCTATGTCCTTTAAGAATCTCCTCAGATTCCCCCTTTCTCTAAAAATCAATAGTACTCACTGTATTTCTCAGTTTTTAATTGTCTTATTTTATATTGCATGATATTTTCATGAACATATATTCTTTCTGACTCTTTGTGACCCCATGGACTGTAACCCACCAGGCTTCTCTGTCCATGGGATTCTTTAGGCAAGAATATTGGATTGGATTGCTATGCCCTCCTCCAGGGGATATTCCATATACCTGTATCTATTCTCTTTTAAATTCTTTCCCTATTTAGGTTGTTGCATACTATTGAGCAGAGTTCCCTGTGCTATACAATATGGTTATCCATTTTAAATTTAGCAGTGTGTACATGTCAATCCCAAACTTCCTAACTATCCCTCCCTATCCCTGACCCTTCCCCATTGGTAGCCATAAGTTCTAGAAATTGATCATTTTTGTAGCCCAACACTACCTAGGAAAGTATCAATATATAAATAGTAAAAGAATATGCAAATTTTCACATTCAAATGCAGAAAATTTCATGCCTATAAGTTTACTAATTAAAAATCACTTTGAAAGAATCTGTCTGCCTAAACATCATAAATGTTCTGGTATAAAGCAAACTAATTATAGGATATGAATAGACTTCCATAAATACTACTGACATTTTTACACTAATTGTTGTGTAATTCAAGACCCAGATGTTCCAGACTTGTACTAAAACAACTTGAATCAATTTGGCAGCTCATTTCACACCCCTGGCAGGCTTTGTGACACATCACATCCCATTTCCTACTTAGCTGGATTTGTCAACATCTTCTCCAATATGGTAACTGAATGGCTAAAGATAGAGCATCAAGAGAGGCTCAATGTTAGGATTAAAAAAAACAATAAAATATTCATCATTTTAGAAGTTGCTTTCAAATTTTATTTTTTTCATGAAATATTAATAATTAAGATGATCTTTCTTTAGACAAAGTTATGTTCCCTGCTTATTTACCTTTTATGCAGAGTACGTCATGCTAAATGCCAGGCTGGAAGACTCACAACCTGGAATCAAGATTGCCAGGAGAAATATCAACAATCTCAGATATGCAGATGATACCATTCTAATAGCAGAAAGCAAAGAGGAACTAAAGAGCCTCTTGATGAGGGGGAGAGAGGAGAGTGGAAAAGCTGGCTTAAAACTCAACATTCAAAAAACTAAGATCATGGCATCTGGTCTCATCACTTCATGGCAAATAGGTGGGGAAAAAATGGAAACGGTGACAGACTTTATTTTCTTGGGCTCTAAAATCACTGTGGATGGTGACTGCAGCCATGAAATTAAAAGACAGTTGCTACTTGGAAGAAAAGCTATGACAAACTTAGACAGTGTCAGGCGATGCCTAGATGGCGTCACTGACTCAATGGATGTGAGTTTGAGCAATCTCCAGGAGACAATGAAGAACAGGGAGGCCTGGTATGCTGCAGTTCATGTGGTCACAAAGAGTCGGACACGACTTAGCACCTGAACAGCAAAAATATTTATAATGATTTTCAGAAGAATTTTTTTTCTTGTGGAAGCCTATATATATAGGTGCACCTTGTAATGATATCAAGGCAGTAGAGGTCTGAGTATAGAGTAAGCCACCTCACCTGGGTCTGAAATCAAACTCCACCATTGACTAGCATGAGAGCTTAATCAAGTTATGTAACTTGTCTGTACTTCACTTTCCTCATCTAAAAGTGGCTTTAATCCTAGTACTTGTCTAACGTGTTGTGCGTGCATGCTCAACGGCTCTGTCATGTCCGACTCTTTGGGAGCCCATGGACTGTATCTCGCCAGGCTCCTTTGTCCATGGGATCTTCCTGGCAAGAATACTGGAGTGGATTGCCATGCTGTCCTCCAGGGGATCTGCCCATGTCTTCTTGTGTCCCGTGTTGAACCCGTGTCTCCTGCATCTCCTGCATTGGCAGGTGGCTTCTTTACTGCGGAGCAACCTGGAAAACCCCTAACAATGTTGATATAAGCATTGAGAGCTCATAAACACAAAGTTTTTAGAGGAATGCCTTTCACACATGACAAGTGAATTCCTATAAGGTTAATACTGTGCTTGGAGAGCCAACTACAACAACCTCTCACTTACATGATGAATTTATGTGCTTTAAAAAATAAAGTAATGAAGAAATTTGAACTTAAAATATGTGTATCTGCACTTTCTTTGAAACAGCTTGTGTAAAATTCTTGCCAATTCTGGTGGTGCTGTATGTCAGCAAAAAAGTTCAGAAATGCTCATAGTGACCCTGGAAAAAGAATCTCTTCTCAGTTAAATGCAAGAGTTTCTCTGGAGAATCCACCTTCCAGTTGCTGTTGTTACAGGACTCTGAGATAATATTTTTTGAAATCCTGAATGTTTTATTGTTTTTCTTCATTTTATAAATAAATTCACTTGATTTAAACATTTTGATTAACCACTACTTTTCAACATCTTAGTCATCCATTATATGCATTTGTGAGTCAGGTCTGTATTCTAACTTCACATGTGCTTTTAACCTTTCATGTCAAATGAGACATTTTAATATGTATTTTAATATGGGGATTCTAAGTGTACACTGAGATAATAAATTACTGGTTGGATTTTGCCAGATGAACAGACTCTTTCAACTATAACCGGAAACCTAGTTCCCCTAATGGCCTGAAAACTAAATACACCTCTAAAAACACTTACCTTGAAGTCAATGAGTTGTTCATTTGTGCCATGGGATCTGCCAGTTTTTATCACCTGAAAGTGTCTTCTTTAATCATCGTTGAAATGTACATTTTCACTTGGATGGTATTTGTGATTATCTCAGTTCACTAAACTGCAAACCTGATTATTCTCCCAATTAAAACAGCAGTGGTTGCCTATTTCTCAGCAAGACACATGGATCCACAACAGGGTCTTGAATGACCAAGATTTCATTTCTTTCTCAGAATATTTTATACGATTCAGTAATCAGTAAAATTGCTTCTTCTACAATGGGCACCCTCTGTCATTAGTGAGAATTAGCAAAGTTCTATTTCCTTTAAGAAAAAATAAAGTGGTCTATTACTGTGAATAAACGTGCTCTTTTTTGTGTGAAGACTCCTTTTAATTTTAAGGAAGGCTTTCATGCTTTTGTGTTGTGAATTAAATCACCATTTCATGAGGTTTATCTTTGGCCAGGAAGGAAGAAAATCAATCTTTCATTAAATCAGTGAGACCAAAAAAATCATGCTCACCAAAAGGACTGTAGACCTGGCAGATGCAACCACGTGTCCAATGGAGAGCATCCAGGGACACGTCACCCTGCATCCCATGATCAGACACTGCAAAATGTACATTATTTCTGTTAAGGAAATACCATACAATTTTCATTGGAAGGACTGATGTAGAAGCTGAAACTCCACAGTGTAGCCACCTGATGTGAAGAGCCGACTCACTGGAAGAGACCATGATGCTGGGAAAGATTGTGAGCAGAAGGAAATGGGGGCAACAGAAGATGAAATGGTTGGATAACATCATGGATTCTATGGACATAAGTTTCAGCAAACTCCAGGAGATAGTGAAGGACAGGCAAGCCATGGCAAGCAAAGAGTCAGACACAGCTTAGTGACTGAACAACAACAATATAGTTTTTAATTTTAAACAGCGGCATTAATGTCAATATCCCTTAAGTGGCTTGTTGACATGTGGGTTTGGATATATTGGAGTTAAATCACATGTGCTCTGAAGTATAACATGTGCAACTTGTCCTGAGAGTAATCACACAGCCTATAGATTTGTCATGACAGAACCTCCTTGGCAAACATGTTAGCTGGTGTCTCCTGGTGGGCTGGGTTGGAACTTCAAACGTCAAGTCCTCTACAATGCTGTATGTGTGTTCACGCGTGTGCACATGTGTGTGGTATGTGTAGGGAGAGGTTGGGGATGCTGGTGGAAGTGAAAAAGGGGATCAGACCAAACTGAGATGAGAGACAACACTGATTCAGTGAAAAGAGCCCAGGCCCTGGAACCAATTTCAACCCAGCTTTGTCACTTACTCACTCGCTACCTTGGGCAGGTTCACTAGCTGAACTGTGACTCCTTATTTATAAAATGGACATATGCTTAACTCATGTAGTAGTTAGAAAGATTCTTGATAATGAATGTGCTTATCCCATAGTAGGTGTATCCATTTGTTTTCATTGTGTAGCAAACCAACCCTTGGAGGTGGTGGTTAAGTCCCCTCTCCTGAGGGCTTTAGAAAGAGCACTCAAGATGACTCCTTGAGTTTTTAGGTATTTTTTCTCAAACACATATAGATGTGGATAAATGCATATGAGGGATTTCTATTAGGCTGCAAATAGGCATTCTATAAAAGTGGGATAAAATAAAGCCTTCCTTGTGAATTTCTTGTGAGCACTGAGTTATTTCATATAAATGCTTAAAATACAGCCTAAAACATACAAAATGCTCCAGAAATTCTACATATTATCATTATTGTCATCATCATCATCAGAACAGGACCAAAATGTCATTAGGGTCCCAGGAAGTCCTTGGGAACAGCTTTGGTCCTTGTTTCTCCTCTTCCTTTTGTCTAATCTCTCACCTGTCTCTTTTCTCTGCATCACTTTCAGGACATCTTTCTCTTTCTACAAACTGGTTTCCTCCTACTATCCTCCACATGTTTTTCGGTTTCTCACAATTTTGAAGAGCAAATATCCCTGGGCTGCCATTGCTAAGTTAGCCCTCACCTTCAGCTACACTGCCAGGTGGAAAATTCACTTCATGTTTCCCACCATGAAAGAAGCTGATTAGTCCAGCTTATCTTTCTGCATTGGCCATAGGTGGTTAGATAGCCAGCTTAAGATTGACTCTCCTTGGATCAGATATCCATCTCTGGTCCAATCAGCTGTGAATGAGAGAAGTGGGTGATTTCTCTTGGAAAGGGGTATGGGGGGTATAAATAAGACTGGTCTTCTCAATACTCTTCCAAACCATATTGGTCTGGTGAATTGAGAAGGAAACTCTGAGGATGCAGATGGCAAAAACTGTTGCTTTATCAGGATGAAGGTAGGAACTGGAGACAAAATGTGCCTGAACTTCCAGCAGTGGTTGAGGAAGAACTGGGGAAAGAAGTCAGGAAAAACAAAGAGGCTATATTACAAGTAAATACAGCTCTGAAAACTAAAGCATTCAACCCACCGTTATAGATCTTCCATCATGTGCAAAAACCCTTCAGATAGTTCATGAATAAAACATCAATGTTTACTGAACGTTACCATGCACCAGGACTTCCCAGGTGGCACTAGTGGTAAAGAACCCACCTGCCAATGCAGGAGACATAAAAGGCTCAGATTTGATCCCTGGGTCAGGAAGATTCCTGGAAGAGGGCATAGCAACCCATTCCAGCATTCTTGCCTGGAGAATCCCATGGACAGAGGAGCCTGGCGGGCTACAGTCCACAGGGTCACAAAGTGTCAGACACGACTAAAGCGACTTAGCGCACGTGATGCACCATGTACCAGGCCTAAGATAAGTCCTTGACATGTACAAAATGCATTTCTCTTTTTTTCTAAGTGAAAAAAGTAAGTTTTATTCGGGTCTAGCCGATCGATGATGTTGTGATAGTTTCCGGTGAACAGCAAAGGGACTCGGCCATACATATACGTATAATCATTCTTATCTAGCCATTGCAACAACTCTGGGTCCGACAAAGAGACCATCAAAATGCCTCACAACCTCAATGACCCAGACATAAAGTGATATGAGCAGATGCCAACCAGAAGTAACTGGTGAGACCATGCAGGGTTTAATGTCAGCTCTAGAGGTAGCTTCTATTATTATCACCATTGGTAAATGGAAAACTAAAACACAGAAGAAAAGACGTGCTGAAAAGTCTGGATGCTGGATATTTGAAATGGGGCATCTAATTCCAGAGTTCTCACATCCTTACCTACCAACTATGAAGCTCAGAAGTGTCACACATGTTCCTGATGAACTAGAGTTAAGTAACGATACAACCAGACACAAAGGTAGTTGGACTGTAGTAATGGCCTATAGCAGTTTTTATGTAATACTGTAAATGAAATAAAATCATTGTTTTAACAGGAATACTATGGGTTTCCTTGGCAGCTCAGATGGTAAAGAGTCTGCCTGCAATGCAGGAGATGTGGGTTTGATCCCTGGATTGGGCAGATCCCCTGGAGAAGGGAATGGTACCCTCTCCAGTATTCTTGCTTGGAGAATTTCACAGACAGAGGAGCCTGGTGGGCTACAGTACATGGGGTCGCAAGGAGTCAGACAGGACTAAGCAACTAACACACACAATCAATTCCTACTTCAAGATTCACTCCAAACATTACGCCTTCCTTGTAGTCTTTCCTGAGTTCCCCCACCCTGCTCCATACACAGAACGAGTCACATCTTCCTTGGGATAGGAACACAGCATACACACCTCTATCAAAGCATATCTTATGTTGTATTGAAATTACTTATATGTACATTTTTCCAGGAAGACTGTGAGCTCCTGGATGGCAAGGATTACTACTTTTTTGAGTTATCCTTGTGTCTGGATTATCTAATTTGGGACAGAGCAGATACCTTATACATGTTACTGAATGGATGAAAGAATGAATGAATGACTGACAAAACCAACTGCTCATGGTAGAATGTTGTTCTTATATCTTTTAATCATTGTGAAGAGACAAAAACCACTTACAGAGATGTAAATATCTAGTTAGATTTCTATTACATTTCTTTATTATTTATTACTATATTCTACTGTATTTTGGGGAAAGTGATCAAATTTATTGACAAGGATTATAAAAACCACTTGGCCTCAAAATGCACAATGGCATTGTTTTTATTTTTTTTAATAAATTCAACATGAGTACACATATTTTTCAGATGAATGGATGATAATGTTTTCTGATATGCAGGACGATAAACTGGTTTACTGATTTACTGGTAAACTGGCTTACTGAAAGGAAACATGGGGAAGTATTTCTAAAATACCATTTCCAACACAGAAGTCACTTATATTTCATATGCTATTAACTTTCCTTTTCTGCATTCTGAATTTTTTTCAAAAAAATTATTTTAAAATTATTTAGGAATTAAATAAATTAGTTAAATTTATTAGTTGAATAAATTAATTAAGTAAATTAGTTAACATACCAATCAATGCAGTGGGAAAAAAATACTGGAAAAGTGCATTGTGTTTTAGTTAACTACAAACTCCTAGTTAGTACATTGATTTTTTATTTTTTTGCTTTTCAATCAGTTATTTCAGCAAAAACTTATGAGACAAAATGTAAATCAAAAAAACTAGGCTCATTTCAGAAGTGTTTAATATTCTAAAAAATAAAGTTCAATTATTGGACGGGCTTCCCAGATGGCTCAGTGGTAAAGAATCCTCCTACCAGTGCAGGAGACATGGGTTTGATCCCTGGGTCAGGAAGGTCACCTGGAGAAGGAAATGGCAACCCACTCCAGTATTCTTGCCTGGGAAATCTCATGGACAGAGGGGCCTCACAGGACTACAGTCCATGGGGTCGCAAATCATCTAGCACAACTTAGTGACTAAAAGCAACAACAAAATTATTGAATAGCAATTATATTTTAGGTAATGTCTTAGGCTCTGATAATATAAAATTAATAGTCATGTGCAATGGCATTGCTTTTAAATCTTGGTGAAAAAAGTAGCTGTTTTGCTTTTAACTAATTTTTATTAGGCATTTCTTCCTGTGTCCTCCTCTCCTGTTCCTGCCTTTCCCTCTCCCTGCCTCTTCACATCACACACCACTGAGAAGCCACTTCATTTATTTAGACCCCATTTTAGTGGATTAGTCATTCACCTAATGGAGCTGGCCTCTCCGGTTCGGAAAGTAAACATGTTGAAAAGTAAATACAACTGAACAGATCGAGTAACTATGTCCGGTGGCTGCACCTGCCATTTGGACCACTTTCCACGGGCAATTTGAAAACTAGCTGGCAGAATTCTTTACCTTCTGAAGGCCAAATAGAAAGAGCACTGGAACATGAGTTTGGGAATCTCAGGTCCCAGCCAGAGTTTTGATCTTAAGAGCGATGTGACTGTTGTTGGCTGGTCCCTTTTCTTTCTGGGTCTCATTTTCCTGGTTTTTAAAAGAGAGGGTTGGACAAAATTACCTCTAAAAGTCTTTCCCATCTTAAAATTCTACATTCATTCCTTTAATAAATATGCAGTCACGCTCTGCTCGAGTCCGGCACTCTGCAAGGCACTGCAGGGACAAGGAGGCATGGACAGCATGGCTTCTGCCCTCAGGGCTTGACGTTAACAGAAGTGCTTTGTTGTTGTTCTAGTTAGTAAATCGTGTTCAATACTTTTTCAACCCCACGGACTGTGGCCCACCAGGCCCCTCTGTCCATGGGATTTCCCAGGCAAGAATACTGCAGTGGGTCGCCATTTCCTTCCCCAGGGGATCTTTCTGACCCAGGGATCGACTCTGTGTCTCCCGAATAAGGCAGGCAGATTCTTTACCACTGAGTCCCCAGGGAAGCCCAACTGAAACACACAGGATCAAAAGCAAGCTTGAAATGTATGTTAAACTCATTTTTAAAATGTATTTATCAATATTTGGCTGTCAGCTCTTAGCTGCAGCACACAGGATCTTCATTGCATCATGTGGGATCTTTCGTCAAAGCACAGGGACTCTCTATGTGTGGTGCCCCAGCTTGGTTGCTCCACAGCACGTGGCATCTTAGTTTCCCGGTCAGGGATCAAAGCCATGTGCCCTGCATTGGAAGGTGGATTCATAATCACTGGACCACCAGCCAAGTCCCTTAGGCTCATTTTTTTCAAGGCTACTTAGCCTGTTATAAATCCTTTTCAAGGAATGATCTTCATTAAGTCCCACAGTTTTGTACCTATATATTTAACTAAACATTTGCTGAATCTTGTTATCTGGTAAGCTCCTCTAAAGACAATTGAAGAGGTAAATATTTTCTCATGGCGGATGTGTTGTTTTTTTTTTTTTCCCTCTTCCTTCTCCTTCCTTTGGCTCACAGAGTTTACCATTTCATGTCTTAGAACTTTTGGTTTGGTTTAGTTTGGCTTGGTTTCCTTTCTTTTTTTTTCCTAACTGAGCCACTTGGCATGTGGGATCTTAGCTCCCTAACCAGGGATCAAACCAGAGCTCACCACAGTGGAAGTGGGAAGTCCTAAACACTGGATCACCAGGGAATTCCCTCCCACTTTTAGAACTTGATTCACACAGGTTCTCCAACCTCTTGACTCCAATAAGCCAACAAAAGAACTAACTGTTAACTTTCTTCTCAGAAGCTTTCCAAATTCAGCACTGGAACTCAGCTCTGAGACCCACCTGTTCTGAGATGAAATTGAAAGTGAAAGTCACTTAGTCATATCCGACTCTTTGCAACCCCATGGACTCTGCAGTCCATGGAATTCTCCAGGCCAGAATACTGGAGTGGGTAGCATTTCCCTTCTCCAGGGGATCTTCCCAACCCAAGGATCAAAACCAAGGCTCCCACATTGTGGGCAGATTCTTTTTTTTTTTCAATTATTTTTATTAGTTGGAAGCTAATTACTTCACAACATTGCAGTGGGTTTTGTCATACATTGACATGAATCAGCCATGGAGTTACACGTATTCCCCATCCCGATCCCCCCTCCCACCTCCCTCTCCACTCGATTCCTCTGGGTCTTCCCAGTGCACCAGGCCCGAGCACTTGTCTCATGCATCCCACCTGGGCTGGTGATCTGTTTCACTATAGATAATATACATGCTGTTCTCCGAAACATCCCACCCTTGCCTTCTCCCACAGAGTCCAAAAGTCTGTCTGTACATCTGTGTCTTCTTTTTCTGTTTTGCATATAGGGTTATCATTACAATCTTTCTAAATTCCATATATATGTGTTAGTATGCTGTAATGATCTTTATCTTTCTGGCTTACTTCACTCTGTATAATGGGCTCCAGTTTCATCCATCTCACTAGAACTGATTCAAATGAATTCTTTTTAATGGCTGAGTAATAGTCCATGGTGTATATGTACCACAGCTTCCTATCCATTCGTCTGCTGATGGGCATCTAGGTTGCTTCCATGTCCTGGCTATTATAAACAGTGCTGCGATGAACATTGGGGTGCACGTGTCTCTTTCAGATCTGGTTTCCTCAGTGTGTATGCCCAGAGTGGGATTGCTGGGTCATATGGCAGTTCTATTTCCAGTTTTTAAGAAATCTCCACACTGTTCTCCATAGTGGCTGTACTAGTTTGCATTCCCACCAACAGTGTAAGAGGGTTCCCTTTTCTCCACACCCTCTCCAGCATTTATTGCTTGTAGACTTTTGGATAGCAGCCATCCTGACTGGTGTGTAATGGTACCTCATTGTGGTTTTGATTTGCATTTCTCTAATAATGAGTGATGTTGAGCATCTTTTCACGTGTTTGTTAGCCATCTGTATGTCTTCTTTGGAGAAATGTCTGTTTAGTTCTTTGGCCCATTTTTTGATTGGGTCATTTATTTTTCTGGAATTGAGCTGCAGGAGTTGCTTGTATATTTTTGAGATTAATCCTTTGTCTGTTTCTTCATTTGCTATTATTTTCTCCCAATCTGAGGGCTGTCTTTTCACCTTGCTTATAGTTTCCTTTGTTGTGCAAAAGCTTTTAAGTTTCATTAGGTCCCATTTGCTTATTTTTGCTTTTATTTCCAATATTCTGGGAGGTGGGTCATAGAGGATCCTGCTGTGATTTATGTCGGAGAGTGTTTTGCCTATGTTCTCCTCTAGGAGTTTTATAGTTTCTGGTCTTACATTTAGATCTTTAATCCATTTTGAGTTTATTTTTGTGTATGGTGTTAGAAAGTGTTCTAGTTTCATTCTTTTACAAGTGGTTGACCAGTTTTCCCAGCACCACTTGTTAAAGAGGTTGTCTTTTTTCCATTGTATATCCTTGCCTCCTTTGTCAAAGATAAAGGTGTCCATAGGTTCGTGGATTTATCTCTGGGCTTTCTATTCTGTTCCATGGTCTATATTTCTGTCTTTGTGCCAGTACCATACTGTCTTGATGACTGTGGCTTTGTAGTAGAGTCTGAAGTCAGGCAGGTTGATTCCTCCAGTTCCATTCTTCTTTCCTCAAGATTACTTTGGCTATTCGAGGTTTTTTGTATTTCCATACAAATTGTGAAATTCTTTGTTCTAGTTCTGTGAAAAATACCGTTGGTAGCTTGATAGGGATTGCATTGAATCTATAGATTGCTTTGGGTAGAATAGCCATTTTGACAATATTGATTCTTCCAATCCATGAACACGGTATGTTTCTCCATCTGTTTGTGTCCTCTTTGATTTCTTTCATCAGTGTTTTATAGTTTTCTATGTATAGGTCTTTTGTTTCTTTAGGTAGATATACTCCTAAGTATTTTATTCTTTTTGTTGCAATGGTGAATGGTATTGTTTCCTTAATTTCTCTTTCTGTTTTTTCATTGTTAGTATATAGGAATGCAAGGGATTTCTGTGTGTTAATTTTATATCCTGCAACTTTACTATATTCATTGATTAGCTCTAGTAATTTTCTGGTAGAGTCTTTAGGGTTTTCTATGTAGAGGATCATGTCATCTGCAAACAGTGAGAGTTTCACTTCTTCTTTTCCTATTTGGATTCCTTTTACTTCTTTTTCTGCTCTGATTGCTGTGGCCAAAACTTCCAACACCATGTTGAATAGTAGTGGTGAGAGTGGGCACCCTTGTCTTGTTCCTGATTTCAGGGGAAATGCTTTCAATTTTTCACCATTGAGGGTGATGCTTGCTGTGGTTTGTCATATATAGCTTTTATTATGTTGAGGTATGTTCCTTCTATTCCTGCTTTTTGGAGAGTTTTAATCATAAATGAGTGTTGAATTTTGTCAAAGGCTTTCTCTGCATCTATTGATATAATCATATGGTTTTTTATCTTTCAATTTGTTAATGTGGTGTATTACATTGATTGATTTGCGTATATTAAAGAATCCTTGCATTCACTGGGATAAGCCACTTGGTCATGGTGTAGATTTTTTTTTTAAATATGTTGTTGGAATTCTGGTTTGCTAGAATTTTCTGTTTAAGCGTTTTTGCATCTATGTTCATCAGTGATATTGGCCTGTAGTCTTCTTTTTTTTTTTTTTTTTGTGGCATCTTTGTCTGGTTTTGGAATTACGGTTATGGTGGCCGCATAGAATGAGTTTGGAGCTTTACCTTCTTCTGCAATTTTCCGGAAGAGTTTGAGTAAGATCGGTTTTAGCTCTTCTCTAAAATTTTGGTAGAATTCAGCTGTAAGCCATCTGTATCCTGGGCTTTTTGTTTGCTGGAAGATTTTTGATTAGCAGTTTTCGATTTCCTTGCTTGTGATGGGTCTGTTAAGATCTTCTATTTCTTCCCTGGTTCAGTTTTGGAAAGTTATACTTTTCTAAGAATTTGTCCATTTCATCCAAGTTGTCCATTTTATTGGCATAGAGCTGCTGGTAGTAGTCTCTTATGATCCTTTGTATTTCAGTGTTGTCTGTTGTGATCTCTCCATTTCATTTCTAATTTTGTTAATTTGGTTCTTCTCTCTTTGTTTCTTAATGAGTCTTGCTAATGGTTTGTCAATTTTGTTTATTTTTTCAAAAAAACAGCTTTTAGCTTTGTTGATTTTTGCTATGGTCTCTTTAGTTTCTTTTGCATTTATTTCTGCCCTGATTTTTAAGATTTCTTTTCTTCTGCTAACCTCCTGGGTTCTTCATTTCTTCCTTCTCTAATTGCTTTAAGGTGTAGAGTTAGGTTATTTATTTGGCTTTTTCTTGTTTTCTTGTGTAAGCCTGTAATGCTAGAACCTTCCCTTAGCACTCTTTTACAGTGTCCCATAGGTTTTAGGTTGTTGTGTTTTCATTTTCATTTGTTTCTATGATTATTTTGATTTCTTTTTTGATTTTCTTCTATGATTTGTTGGTTATTCAGAAGCGTGTTATTTAGCCTCCATATGTTTGAATTTTTAACAATTTTTTTCCTGTAATTGAGATCTAATCTTACTGCACTGTGGTCAGAAAAGATGACTGGAATGATTTCAATTTTTTTGGATTTTCCAAGACTAGATTTATGGCCCAGGATGTGATCTATTCTGGAGAAGGTTCCGTGTGCACTTGAGAAAAAGGTGAAGTTGATTGTTTTGGGGTGAAATGTCCTATAGATATCAATTAGGTCTAGCTGGTCCATTGTGTCATTTAAAGTTTGTGTTTCCTTGTTAGTTTTCTGTTTAGTTGATCTATCCATAGTTGTGTGTGGGGTATTAAAGTCTCCCACTATTATTGTGTTACTATTAATTTCCTCTTTCATACTCGTTAGTGTTTGCCATACATATTGCGGTGCTCCTATATTGGGTGCATATATATTTATAATTGTTATATCTTCTTCTTGGATTGATCCTTTGATCATTATGTAGTGTCCTTCTTTGTCTCTTTTCACATCCTTTATTTGAAAGTCTATTTTATCTGATATGAGTATTGCGACTCCTGCTTTCTTTTGTCTCCGTTTGCATGAAATATTTTTTTCCAGCCCTTCACTTTTAGTTGTAATGTGTTTCTTGTTTGAGGTGGGGTCTCTTGTAGCAGCATATATAGGGGTCTTGTTTTTTGTATCCATTCAGCCAATCTTGTCTTTTTTGTTGGGGATTCACCATTTACATTTAAGGTATTTTGTAGGTGTGGGTCCCGTTGCCATTTACTTTGTTGTTTTGGGTTCAGTTTAACACCCTTTCTGCATTTCCTGTTTAGAGAAGATCCTTTAGCATTTGTTGAAGAGCTGGTTTGGTGGTGCTGAATTCTCTCAGCTTTTGCTTATCTGTAAAGCTTTTGAGTTCTCCTTCATATCTGAATGAGATCCTTGCTGGATACAGTAATCTAGGTTGTAGGTTATTTTCTTTCATTACTTTCAGGACGTCCTGCCATTCCCTTCTGGCCTGGAGGGTTTCTATTGATAGGTCAGCTGTTATCCTTATGGGAATCCCTTTGTGTGTTATTTGTTGTTTTCCCTTGCTGCTTTTAATATTTGTTCTTTGTGTTTGATCTTTGTTAGTTTGATTAATATGTGTCTTGGGGTGTTTCGCCTTGGGTTTATCCTGTTGACTCTCTGGGTTCTGACTTGGTGGGCTATTTCCTTCCCCATTTTTAGGGAGTTTTCAGCTATTATCTCCTCGAGTATTTTCTCATGGCCTTTCTTTTTGTCTTCTTCTTCTGGGACTCCTATGATTCGAATGTTGGGGCGTTTCACATTGTCCCAGAGGTCCCTGAGGTTGTCCTCATTTCTTTTGATCCTTTTTTCTTTTTTCCTCTCTGCTTCATTTATTTCCACCATTTTATCTTCTACCTCACTTATCCTATCTTCTGCCTCCGTTATTCTACTCTTGGTTCCCTCCAGAGTGTTTTGATCTCATTCATTGCATTATTC